>NW_027266258.1:2500-5000 GCF_036785885.1 Coffea arabica
CTAAACCCTAAACCCTAAACCCTAAACCCTAAACCCTAAACCCTAAACCCTAAACCCTAAACCCTAAACCCTAAACCCTAAACCCTAAACCCTAAACCCTAAACCCTAAACCCTAAACCCTAAACCCTAAACCCTAAACCCTAAACCCTAAACCCTAAACCCTAAACCCTAAACCCTAAACCCTAAACCCTAAACCCTAAACCCTAAACCCTAAACCCTAAACCCTAAACCCTAAACCCTAAACCCTAAACCCTAAACCCTAAACCCTAAACCCTAAACCCTAAACCCTAAACCCTAAACCCTAAACCCTAAACCCTAAACCCTAAACCCTAAACCCTAAACCCTAAACCCTAAACCCTAAACCCTAAACCCTAAACCCTAAACCCTAAACCCTAAACCCTAAACCCTAAACCCTAAACCCTAAACCCTAAACCCTAAACCCTAAACCCTAAACCCTAAACCCTAAACCCTAAACCCTAAACCCTAAACCCTAAACCCTAAACCCTAAACCCTAAACCCTAAACCCTAAACCCTAAACCCTAAACCCTAAACCCTAAACCCTAAACCCTAAACCCTAAACCCTAAACCCTAAACCCTAAACCCTAAACCCTAAACCCTAAACCCTAAACCCTAAACCCTAAACCCTAAACCCTAAACCCTAAACCCTAAACCCTAAACCCTAAACCCTAAACCCTAAACCCTAAACCCTAAACCCTAAACCCTAAACCCTAAACCCTAAACCCTAAACCCTAAACCCTAAACCCTAAACCCTAAACCCTAAACCCTAAACCCTAAACCCTAAACCCTAAACCCTAAACCCTAAACCCTAAACCCTAAACCCTAAACCCTAAACCCTAAACCCTAAACCCTAAACCCTAAACCCTAAACCCTAAACCCTAAACCCTAAACCCTAAACCCTAAACCCTAAACCCTAAACCCTAAACCCTAAACCCTAAACCCTAAACCCTAAACCCTAAACCCTAAACCCTAAACCCTAAACCCTAAACCCTAAACCCTAAACCCTAAACCCTAAACCCTAAACCCTAAACCCTAAACCCTAAACCCTAAACCCTAAACCCTAAACCCTAAACCCTAAACCCTAAACCCTAAACCCTAAACCCTAAACCCTAAACCCTAAACCCTAAACCCTAAACCCTAAACCCTAAACCCTAAACCCTAAACCCTAAACCCTAAACCCTAAACCCTAAACCCTAAACCCTAAACCCTAAACCCTAAACCCTAAACCCTAAACCCTAAACCCTAAACCCTAAACCCTAAACCCTAAACCCTAAACCCTAAACCCTAAACCCTAAACCCTAAACCCTAAACCCTAAACCCTAAACCCTAAACCCTAAACCCTAAACCCTAAACCCTAAACCCTAAACCCTAAACCCTAAACCCTAAACCCTAAACCCTAAACCCTAAACCCTAAACCCTAAACCCTAAACCCTAAACCCTAAACCCTAAACCCTAAACCCTAAACCCTAAACCCTAAACCCTAAACCCTAAACCCTAAACCCTAAACCCTAAACCCTAAACCCTAAACCCTAAACCCTAAACCCTAAACCCTAAACCCTAAACCCTAAACCCTAAACCCTAAACCCTAAACCCTAAACCCTAAACCCTAAACCCTAAACCCTAAACCCTAAACCCTAAACCCTAAACCCTAAACCCTAAACCCTAAACCCTAAACCCTAAACCCTAAACCCTAAACCCTAAACCCTAAACCCTAAACCCTAAACCCTAAACCCTAAACCCTAAACCCTAAACCCTAAACCCTAAACCCTAAACCCTAAACCCTAAACCCTAAACCCTAAACCCTAAACCCTAAACCCTAAACCCTAAACCCTAAACCCTAAACCCTAAACCCTAAACCCTAAACCCTAAACCCTAAACCCTAAACCCTAAACCCTAAACCCTAAACCCTAAACCCTAAACCCTAAACCCTAAACCCTAAACCCTAAACCCTAAACCCTAAACCCTAAACCCTAAACCCTAAACCCTAAACCCTAAACCCTAAACCCTAAACCCTAAACCCTAAACCCTAAACCCTAAACCCTAAACCCTAAACCCTAAACCCTAAACCCTAAACCCTAAACCCTAAACCCTAAACCCTAAACCCTAAACCCTAAACCCTAAACCCTAAACCCTAAACCCTAAACCCTAAACCCTAAACCCTAAACCCTAAACCCTAAACCCTAAACCCTAAACCCTAAACCCTAAACCCTAAACCCTAAACCCTAAACCCTAAACCCTAAACCCTAAACCCTAAACCCTAAACCCTAAACCCTAAACCCTAAACCCTAAACCCTAAACCCTAAACCCTAAACCCTAAACCCTAAACCCTAAACCCTAAACCCTAAACCCTAAACCCTAAACCCTAAACCCTAAACCCTAAACCCTAAACCCTAAACCCTAAACCCTAAACCCTAAACCCTAAACCCTAAACCCTAAACCCTAAACCCTAAACCCTAAACCCTAAACCCTAAACCCTAAACCC
>NW_027266258.1:7500-11300 GCF_036785885.1 Coffea arabica
TCTAGTAAATTATGATTTGTACCTCTACTTTTATGTGATTGCAAACTGAGCCCTAATTTTTAGCTAATTTACAATTAAACCTGCAAACTTTAGTAAACTTACAAATTGACCTGTGATATTTTGATTATTTATTATTTGACCACTAAACCTTTAATAATTACAAACCAACCCCTTATGATTTTTTGTTTTCCTTAATTCAGTTAGCCATATGTCAGGTGGTGATGAAGCATGAATTGCTTTCTTTCAACGTAATGTTTGTTTTCCGTCAGAAATGAAGTTGAAGGAGTTTGACCTTTTGTTAACTGCTGCCGCTGTTTTGACCCTCATTTCTCAACTCAAATCGTAATGGAGTAGAGTGAGGAGCACCCTAACTCCTCTTCCTCTGAGTAAAGAAATGGGACGCTGAAAGGACCCCAGTCCCAACCCCGCCAACGCCGACGCGATAAAACTGGTTCCCCCACCTCAACCCCACCCTGCCCGGGCAAAATCGCACTACTTAACTGTGCTTTATACTTTCCAAACTAGTAGCAGAAGAAGAAGAAGAAGAAGAAGAAGAAGAAGAAGAAGAAGAACTCCGAAGAAGCCCTAATCACTAGAAGTAGTAAGTAATAAAACTTAACGAGGTAGGTGGCAGAAGAATTGCAAGTAAAAGCAAAATGCTTATGGATATTAATTACTATTGACACGGATCTGGGCGAGCAGTAGCTGCCGGACTTCTTTCCCTGGAGGAGCACTGCGTCTTCTACATTAACATCAGGTGCACGATCCCTCTTTCTTTCTATTTGTTTCGCTTGTTGTGCTGCAAAAATGTGAAAGGAAGCATCCGCTTATTTAATCAAATTGCAAATGTGCTTTCTCCATAGCCCTCCCTCTCCCCCAAGAGTTGCAATGCAATGACTACCTTTCCCTTTCAACCCATCTCCTCAGTCTCAGTCTCATTCTCTACCAGTAGTACGCACGGTACAACAGCTTTGAGTGACCCCTACCACTCTTTCTCGCTTCCCCATTCTCACTTCATTCTCTTTCTTTCTTCCTTTGGATCCACATTTCCAGATGCTTCCGTCACTGATCTTTTAGGCCCACTTAATTGACTCCTTTTTTTTTGTTTTTTGTTTCAGTAAAATTATGGAGAGTTCTGCATCCAATGGCCACCGCTTCCGAAGGATTCCCCGGCAATCCTATGCTGCCTCTTTGAAGTTAGACCCCCTTGTAAGACTTCTTTTTTTTTTGGTGCTTCTTCATTTTTTCTGGGTTTCTTAGAATTTTTTTTTTGTATTCTTTTTCATACCTTTAATTCCCTCCCCTTTTCATCAGCTTGACGAAAACTTGGAACAGTGGCCACATTTAAATGAACTTGTTCAGTGCTATCGAACTGACTGGGTGAAAGATGATAACAAGTACGGGCACTATGAAAGTATCGGCCCCATTCAATTCCACAACCAAATATTCGAAGGACCCGATACAGATATTGAAACAGGTATTCCCTTGCCCTCCCCTCACACAACTCTTGTCCTTCCCACTTTCCAGGAAATACTAATTACCATTGAAGAGGCGATGTGAGAAAAATATAATAAAATAAAATCTGATATGATATGATAGATGGCGTGCATGATGAGCTTACTATGTTGGGGAAAATGTGGTTGAATCTTGAGGGGTTCTTGCGACCATAGGTTTTGATCAAGTTCAACATGTAGCATTTTGGTGACTTGTTGCTCAAACGATGAACAGATTTGTTTAATGTACTTACCATCAATTATCTTTTCCCCCTACACCTAAGTTAGTTAAGATGGAGATCCTTCTGATAAAGTTGGGAAGGGCATGCCGTTAAACCATTGCATGCGCGTGCGGCCGGGGGGGGGGGGGGGGGGGTCAGTCGGCCACTTTATAAACTACAGACAACAACTAATCAAAATTATCCCGGAATACATTTAAGAAAATAACTGTTTTTTCGATATCATTTACTTCTCCCTGTTGGAATCTTTTGTTGCTCTTTGGTGGGTGGTCTCTGGATGACATGGTCGGAATAATATGACCAAGGACTTCAAGTAACACAATGGAATCAAGTTTGGAGTTTGTTTAGGGCAATAACCATTAACTGGACCATTAATATATTTGACAGAATAAAAGAAAATAAATCAGTTAGACTACTTTTGCTCCATCCAAATTGCTGTGACTATAGCAACCAAATGAACACCATAACTTCCAATAAGGAATAAAAAACAGACCTGTGTAATATAGGACTCTTTGTGCAGCCAACTTGAAACTTGATGTACATGTAAAGAACATAGATGTCCAAGTAATATCTGCAGTAGCTTCTCAGAGATTTAGGGAACTTTTCATTTTGGTAATTCATCTTTGCAAATTCTGCTCCCATCCCCACAGCACCCTTGGTAGTCTCATATTGCCCGAGCTCATGTTGGGTCATTAACATCTGACCTTTTCCTTTTGGAGTAATCTCTAGGTACTTGGTCATAGGATTCACAATATTCTTAATCATCAATTACTTTCAGCTCATTTTTTATATATCAAAATAGCACCGTGGTCCGGCAAAGAATAAGCCTTGATTTTTATTGTTTTCTTAGGGACAGGAAGCAACTATCAGCTTTTAGGCTGGAGACAAACTCATGGATTATTTTTCGTTCTCCTAGGCAAAAGGGAGATATATGATATTTAAAGTTTAAAAGGATTTTTCGAGGGCATTGTGTTATGCTCACAAAAGTAGCTTTTTGACAAGTTCCTTTACAACAAAAGAACAGCTATTGGCTCTAAAAGGATGTAGAAAAAATTCTTCGATTATATTTTTATACTTCTAGCCAAAGGGGAGATATTCATATAGTCCAATTCCTACTTATAAGGATCTTACTGGGAAACTACATTAAGTTCACAAGAACACTTTTTTGAGAGGCTCCTTTGTAGCAGAAGAGCAACATCCGAAGCATTAGTATGTTGGATGAAGATGATAGCTGAAATAAATTTTAGCACAAAAATGGAATAATTTGTTTGAATGCTCCTTGCATGAAAAGATTTTCTTTTGTTTTCAAGCATCTCACAGAGGGCTGGAAGTAGTATTATGGCATACAATAGCTGATTTAAAATGTTTGGTGGTGCTAAATTGTAGCTAACTTCATCAACAGGTTGTATGAGATGCTATGTTTCTGGAGTTCAGTAGTACCTGTATAGAAGATTGGTGAACTAAATTACCATTTTGAAAAGATTTTAATCAGTAATGACTCTCACTGTGGGAGCAAGTTATGTTTACTGTACCTACAACTTTGACAGACATACCATTATTTTTTGGGTAGAAAACTGTGCTGTTCAACATTGCTGCTGATATTATTCTGAAATGTCTGCAGAAATGCATCTTGCTAATGCTAGGCAAAGTAAGACTGAAGATTCAGCTGATGAAGAACTTCCTAGTACGTCTGGGATTCAACCTTCAGGATCTAGTATCCCGGAGTCATCGAACTTGCTACTACTGAAGGTTTTGCTGTTATAGGATTCATTTATTTGTCTTTGTGTGTGCATATGCTAGTTCATTATTTGGTTATGGAAATGTTACTTTTGCAGCATTTCGGTGAATCCCCCCTACCAGCTTATGAACCCGTTTTTGACTGGGAGAATGAGCGATCTATGATATTTGGTCAAAGAAATCCAGAAACACACTTGCCTCAATATGCCAGGTTTTTACTGTTGTGTCAAAATCTGTCTGTGTGTCACTCACTCTTATCATAAACAAAGTTGCACTTAGTTTTTGAACATGTGTCTGATGTTCATGTATTTTTACATGGTTATAGTGGACT
>NW_027266259.1:0-40430 GCF_036785885.1 Coffea arabica
TGGCTATTGTGCTTGTGCGTTCCTATCTCTTATGAATGAGTCAACCGGATCGTGAAGGAAGATCTTACTTTATAGAAGCTGCAGAACCAGAGTGGATCTGCTATGAATCCTCAACTTCGAACCAACTCAAGATCGAATTGAAGGCTAGGTTTATATAGGAAGGGGCGAATTCGATTAGATAAAGGCCGCTTGACTATATTAGAGAAAGAAAGGCACTTTTCCTATAGAATCAGAAGGTTCCCTTTCCTCCGATATAGGGTTTTTCTAATAGAAGAAGAGAGGAGAAATTCTAACCAAAAGCTTTTCGCGTAGTGATATATATCTAATTACACCCGGCGTATGATTCACACTCTAGCGAAAGAAAAATCAACAACACCAGTAACATCAGGAAAATCATTCCGACCCCTGACCTACGGCATGGAGCTGAAAGCCTCCGACTAGGCGAACCACCAGATCAAGCCAGACGAGAAAGAGAGAAGGAACGACAGGGCTTGTGGGTAAGGATCGAAGGGATAGGTAGCAAGCAGAGCGAGACGAGCTATTAGAGGACGACTGTGTTGGAGCCGGGAGCGTAGTGAGTGCAAGAAAGGTCTTCTTTACGGTGGGAGAGAGATTTTAGATAGACAGCGGGTTCGCTAAAAAAAGAACTTGGCTGGACCGAATAAAGGCAAATCCATAGTCAGGTCGGTGGGATCAGACCTCTTTTTCTTTCTATGCTTGTAGCACAGTAAGGCTCAGCTATCTCTTTCCTGCAACTCGACTGTTGAACAGGATGGCACGAATCCGCTCTTTGACTTAGTTAAGGAAGGAATAAATTGTTCTCTTTGCGGGCACTAGAGGAGGTAGCTTTAAGTAGGCATCTTTCCTAAGCTGTTCTTGCTAACGTCCTTAAAGGGAGAGAAGTAGCCCGAGGGAGTAAGAAATTGAATACAGAACAAGGTTAAGGAGCATGAAACTGAATTGGTATTAGTGTGGTTTGCTTTCCCTTGTGACTATGGTAGCATGGTTAAGTTAATGTAGCCTATGGCTTCGGTGGTAGCTAGGCTAAGTCTTGGCTTGGTGCTTTAGTTGTAGTAGGTGTGGAGGAAGCCTATCGAAGGAACTGACGGGGGAAGGCACAAAGGCTATAACAATAGGGAAGGTTAACTAGACTTACTCGTTAGAGCGAAATCTTGAAAGGAAGCTTACTCTTTTCTTTATCGTATGGGTCTTTAAGGAGCTCCCATAGGAAGAACTCTTACCAACACTGAACAGCTAAAGAATTTCTTTTTACGAGGCAAAGCAGAGCTTGCCCTCGCCCGATAGGCAATAAAAGGAAAGATTAGGAAAGTGTGAAGCTTATGGGCAGGAAAACGAAGGATGGGAAGATGAGAAGGAAAGGGTGAGCAACAGCTATGTCATCCGATGCATAGGCCTAGGGAATGCCAGGTTCAGCTAGCGTAGAGGCAGGTGAGGAAAGGAAGACGAATGGGCAAAAGCAATATCATAGACGTAAGCTAATCGATCGAAAGAAAGAGGCGATAAGGAGAGACCGAAGGAATGAATGAGCCGAACGGGGCCATGCCAAAGACTCAGAATATCATAGAAAGAAGTCAGGGCGCGTTCATCTGTAGGAAGCCGGAGTTGAAGGAAGAGATTGAATTCTTTCTGAGCCTGGCCCGGTCACTTCAAGGAATGAATTACCTCTTAGGTCTGGATGGCAACTATATCTTTCCGATAAAAGGCCTTTACCTTAGTCCTCTCCATTTTGCTGAATCGAAAGGATGCTCGGTCGACTGCTTCTTTGACTTTATTTCATTCTGTTTTTGCATCTCGGATCCTTGATCCGAGCTTTAGTTCTTCTGTATAATATCCAGTAAGGGGCGCCAATTCCACCTTGAAAGTTGAACGCTACATTCTCGATTCCCTAACCTGTCTTTTTCGCCTCAATCACATGAAGGGGGTGCTCGTCGCTTAACACCAGGGGAGCTACTTCTGTACGTAAGTAATTCTGTTGTTTTCTCGAATGTTGCTGGTGCGGAGGCTCAGTCTTCATCTCCCTCTGCGTGGTTCAGTCCAACTTGACTTTCCCTGGGCCTTCTTTCACTTTAACACTTTGGGTCTGGAGCGGTTCCGTTTCGAAAATGACTTGCTTTGTGTGAGTTCACATTCTTCTTAAGTAGTTTTTTGATAGTGACTCAGATCATCAGATCAGGTCCGGTGCTGTTCAAGAAAGAGTGCCTAAGACGCTGGGCAGCTAAGCTGTCTGAAATGAATTACTTGTTCAAGCGGGGTGACGAATGAAAGCTTCTTGTTCAGCCTTAGAGGTGTTGATTCTACGAGATGGATGCCCAGTTCGTTTGTTCTCTCCCAAGTACATAATTTTACATAGTCCCAGGAGATGGGAAATTGTTTTGGGATGGTTCAGCTTATATTCTATATTACCTCTTGCTTTGCAGACTCTTCTTCATTCGAAAGCCTTATGAAAGAGGAAGAAACTTTACAGCTAAGGAAAGAGTTCAAGCGATTAGCCCCAGACAGAGTTTTTTCAACTAAGTTCTTCAACTCGTTGCCTTTCCACTAAACTCTTCATCCGCCCGTTCCCCAAGGGTAGTTGCCGTAGGGCCAGTTTACGTAGCGTAAGGAAGGACTTTTTTTATTAATATTAATAGGGGTCCCTTTATCATTGCTGCTTCCTTGGTTGCTGCCCATCCTTCCCCGAATCGATGGATGAGGCATTAACGGAAATGCCCAATTGAAAGACTTTTTGGTTGGCTTATGACCTCGCACCATTAGATCGAATAGGTATGTGTTCAGTTCTAGGGAGTACCGATAGGCAGCCCCCAAAAGAGAAACTTCCCTAGACAATGAATTCGCTTAGGATGCTTTTCTTGAATATCCCACGACTTCCTTCCCTTGGGGACTTGTGACCTTTCCAAGGATTATTGTCTTATTTCAGACGCGGAAGATGGCAATGAGAAAGAAAGAAAAGACGTAGTCAAGGGCGCCCTTTTCCTAGCTTCGGATGCAGCATTAGCCATAAAGGGCCTTTCAAGGCCTTGACATCGTTCTCAAAGGATAGAGGTCAGTTGCACAACTTCATCAGACCTTTTGCCCTCTTAAATGCTTGACTATAGAATCATGCTCTTGAAGACGCTGATCGGACTTCTTACTCCTTTAGCTCCCGAAAGGAAAGCAGAGTACCGGGCATTGACACCCCGTCTACATTTTTCCTTACTATAGGAATTGGAATCGGCTTTTGACCGATAACTATATTATCATGTTCTTTCAGACACTTCAGATGCCAATGCCAAAAAAAGAAATCTGAAATCTCTTACTCTTATTGGCAAAGAGAAAAATCGACACCTTTGCCTATATTAAATAAAGTGGCCTTTTGCCTATAGAATCAGTTACGGGGAAGAAGCTCGACTGTAAGGAGAGGAGTGAATCCAATGCTTCCGCTAGAGCTTCTTACCCTTAACTGTATCGGGTTGTTCCCCTAAAGAGTATATTTCATAAAGGGAGAAGCGAAAGGCCTCTAGATCGAATAAAGATTGAAAGGCAGAGGTCAAAATCAAAATAAAAACACAGAAAAAGGTACTAGCTCTTCGGAAGCCATCATCCCATGGCTTCCTTGATCTAGCGAGTGGTCCCTACGCTTCAGAAGCTATAGCCAATAGCTTCCTTGCTCCGTCAGGCTTTCGCTTGCAACCTCGGGAGTCTTTCCCAATCTCTATCATTAAACACCACTAGATCGATACACTTCGTAGTCCATCCTCTTGTTTTGTCTTGTTTGATTCTTTTCCTATCCTCCGGAGCAGTAGGAACGTTAACTATTAGGATTAGGACTTTATTTGTTTCTTTTTTTATCCCCTTCCTTTCTTCTTTGAATTAGAGAATAGAAAGGGTTAGTAACAGCGCCGCAACCAATAACATTTACACAGGAGGATACATCTGGAATCAAAATTCCACATGTGGAGCCCCTATATACATCACGGTTTTTAAGGATGGATTTGAGATCCACAAAGTGGTGCTGATCGACAATAGGGCTTGCTTACTAGTACGCAACTAAAGAAAGGCTTTTTCAACTGAAAAAAGTCCGGTCTATTATTGATATCGAATTGCATGGCCAGTAGAAGCAGTGGAACATACCAGCACGGGCATCATTCCATCAGTCTCAGTGCATTAGTTCTTTTGCAAGCTAGCTACGTTACCCGCTATCATATCTGGGCACCCAACACCTGCACCCCGCTTCGCTACAACTACGTGATATACGGACAGACGATACAGAGAACCAAGACCCAGCTTCCGAACAACTACTACGACTACGATGACAACTTCGCTTAGCCCATGAAAGAGACTACTCTTTTGAAAGCCCCTCGCCTGGCTTTTCTTAGTCCTTTCCCGCATTTCATTGAAAATTGGATCTTCCTTTGCTCTTTCTGGCTTAGTCGTTTAAAGAGATAAGATAAAAGAAGAGTGCTACGAGCTCCTAAGCCCCGGGGCAGGAGACCAAAAGTGGTAGAACGAAGAAGGTCGCCCTTGCTATTATTATTATATTAAATAATAAATAAAGTTGACTGACCTAGGCCCATAGGATGCTAAAGGATGCAGCTAAGCGGCCCTGGCCCTATACGAAGGCTTGTTGCCACTTTTCTACGAAGAAAGAAATCCAGCTAAGGCTATTTCCGGGGGAAATGCTTTACTAAAGGTCGCCCTTTCCTAGGCTGAAGATGCCACGTAAACGAAACCCCAAAGCGAAGGATAAAGACCTGCTGCCACTATTTAAGGAGTCGAAGTGACTGGCCTTTCTCTTATTATACGATAATGCAGCGCAAGGAAGAATTCGTATGCGCTTTCGGCCCTCGAAAGAAAGGGATTGCTGACATGAGGTCAGTGGTCACAAGGAAGAAGCATATCCAAGTCCAAGTTTTGGGTACTCGGCCTGTAGATTGGCTATAGCTTGCCCCAACCCCCAGCTTGACAGATTATCTTTGTGTTCAGCTTCTGGTAGGGGCTGGAAAGGATGCTAATACCCCCTAGGCTTCGTCACCACCTGAGCTTGCTGACATAACTACTTCCCTAAATCTAGCTCTTGACGGTGCCCTTGCTGAACCACCTAAAGGAAAGCCTGATAAAGGTGGTAAAGGAGCATCAGTAATATTAGTAGCTACGCCCTCGCTAGTAGTTATCATTAAGAGGTCACTCTACTACTAGAAACTATATACTACATTTCTACTTCTGAATGGTCCCTAGTTCGCCTAGCTTTCACGTGTCGACTGCTTTCTCTTTACTTTACCTTCTGACTTTCTCTTTTCGGCATAAGCTCTTGCCACTGAAGAAGCTGGTTCACTCCTCCAATCAAGTGGTCAAGCCTGCCAATCCCTGAGAACCCGACAACTCGGCTAGCCCGGATCCATCTCATAGGCTTCTTTGGTGGCTTTCCCCCTTCGCTACTTTCTTAAGATTGAAATGGAAGTCAAGGAACCTATAGACAAAACGCTGGTTTGGCTCATCTAGATTCAAATCTTTCATTGGCAGCCCAATTGAAGAGCCAAAAACAAGCAAAGCGAGCAAGTTTGGAAAGGAGGGACTCATTCCACCGGATTGCTGAAATCGCTCAATTGAAGCCAAACCGGGTTACTCGATAGAGTCTATTGAGATGCCAGTCAACGGTTGGCAGGGCTTGTTATGCCCAAAACAAGGCTTTTGATAAAGGATTCTCGTAAGAATTGGCATTTTGCCTTGCCTTTCCTAGAGGTCGAAATCCCTAGCCAAGCGGATCCAACTCGGATTTGACTTCATCTCCAACCCCAGAACCAAAAACCTCCCTTGAGCTTGGTCATCCCAGATGAGCTGAGCTACGAAGTTTGGCATTCGTGAGGACGCTGCCCTGTCAGAAAGGGTCATTTGAGAATTGGGTCACCGCGGCTGAGCTTCAATCGAAATAGTGATTATTTGGACAGGTTTGCTTATCCAACCCTCGAGTTTAAGGTATCTCATTAGGTCCGGCCCTAAAACGCCTAAACAAAACTCGGCCTTGCTTGCAACAAGGAACCTAGACAGAAGAAAGGAATCGTAGCCTTCAAGCTGACGTCTGAATATCTCATTCATAATCCGACGAGTAAAATGAGAAAGGGGCGCTTTCATAGCTATAGCTTGCTGCGTCAACTGGCCCTTCGTCATCCTTTCTGTGAGGTAGCTTGTCTCCTCCAGCTTGTCTGGTTAATGGGGCTCTCTATTTAAAGATTCAAGAAGTCACTCCGCTTTCTGGGATGGAGAAGTTTCCCTATCTTTGATTTATTCGCCCTACGTGATCATCTACTTTCTTCCAGTGGAGAAAGGACAGACCCCCCGTCTAGTCGAATAAGTAAAAGCGATTTTGGTCACAGAAATGGGAAAGACAAAAGCAAATCTGAAATCTTAGCCTTCATTCACTGATAGCGTGGTCAGGCTCGGGCTCGCTTCCGCACAGGCTCGCTTTTCTTCTCCAGTAGCATCTTCTGAATATGCTTATGTGTGGGATGCTGTTCTATATCTTGATTCGGAAAGATCACTTTCAGAACGGATGCATCTAAAGCTCTCGCTTTCAGAGCAAGGAAAAGGAACTCTACCCAACAGGAGCTCGAAACAGCCGATAAGGGCTTCACAACGAGTCCATCGAAACGAAGCTAATTCTATTCTAGTAGTAGCACTGATTGCCACTTATGCCTTCTTAGCCGTGTCGTGAAAGTCCTTTGCTCAAGCCAAAAGGGATCAAGGAAGTACGAGCTAGTAAGATGGTTAGACCCCCAGAGAAAGTACCTATACAACAATATCTATTGTCCATACAAAGACTTGAGGTGACTAGCCTTAGCTAACAGCAGAGGTATTCTCTTTGCACTTGCTCCAGACTATCTTGCTTGGATCACCGCTACCTCACTCCCTATCCGATTCTTCTCCTCAGGATATTCTATCGGCTTATTCTCCGACAATAGATATTCGCAGTATCCCCGTTACAAAGGAACTAGTCTTAGGACACTTGAAGAGGCAGAATAACAAGCAGAAGCAGGCAAAAGGCTCAAAGCCGAGGAAAAAGAGAAGAAAGAATCCCAACATCGGTGTCTGCCAGGGTATTGCTTTTCGCGGTCTCAGTAGGATTGTGAAAACCTTGCTCCGATATGAGTTGAGAAGTATCTAGGGAAGTCCCCTATAATATAAAGCTAGTCCCGTTCCACTCTTCTCTCAATGTCAGTGCTTGGAGATCGGGTACAGCGGGATCACTTTTCAGCTTGTTAGTCTGCTATCGCTTCCTCGGATGCCATGATAGTTGATATAGTTGATGTAGTATAATCTCCTGCTTTTGCCTAAGCATCCGCCATCGAAGAGTTTGCAGTCGGAGGAGTCTGCCATTGCTGAATCGCTCGCTGACGCCTCAACAGATGCTCTTGCTGAGCCCTTCTTAGATAAAAGTTTACTTTGGTCTATCTTTCTCCGCCTTAATGGGCTCTCTGCTTGAGAGTAAAGGCCTTCCGCGCCACAAGGACAAGTGGCAACTAGGTGAATTGGGAAGAAGCCACCTCTGGCGTAAAGAAAGGGGGGTAGTAGTTAGACTTATTTATTAGCTTAAGGGCCGCCAATGGCTATTTCATATCTCGCTGTTGATGGATCTTCTGCTCCTGCTGTCGAAGAATCCGCTCTTGCGGATCCGGGTTCTCTTGCTCAATCGTCCATAAACATAAATAAAAAAGTTGGCTTACCGGAAGTTTAAGCTGAGTTGGGGAAGTTCCCTAAATCCAATGCCAAATACTTCTGCTTTGGCACGTTAAGCCAATCAACGTGATGGGTAGGAGCTTAACCCATCGTTTGGCATCCCAATGATGGGGTTCTTCTATCTGTGGGAGCTACTAAGTTACATTACAATCATTGAATTGAACCGGGAGTCCCTTTGTTATAAAGATATCGTACTCACCCCTTTTTAGATAAATTTAGATAAAGTGAAGCGCGCAAAGAGAACAAACAAGATGGTGAGAGCGACGTGGGGCACTCCTCTTTACCCATAATTTGATAATTCGCAGTATGGTTGAACCCGGGACCGGATCCACAGGCGTTGGAACTACTCTCAGGACTCTCTCCCTTTTAGCGCCGGCAGGAGATATATTTTATAAATTGACTATATTTATTGATTGGAAAGAAGGAAGTTTCTCTCCTTAGATTCCCAGATATAGAAATAGAAAACTCTCCTCTATCTAGTATTCAATCCGAGTCCTATGTGACTAGGGACGGCCACCGCCCTCTTTCGTGGGAATACTTTTGACTCAATCTCTATTCACGTAAGAAGAAGGACGCCATCTTTAATATTGAGGAGGCTCTTACCTAGACCTACTATCAGGCTATGGTGAGATCGAGCAAAGAAGATACAGTAAGATTATAGTATTCTTTCCCTTTCCCCAGCAGCTGAGAAGGCCATGACGAGACTACGATATAGACCAGGATCTATCAGCCGCTTGGTGACGGTCAATAAATAGGAAAAAGGGCGCTGCCTCATCTTCTGACTGGCCAACGGGGAATACTCTGACTCTGAACTGGCGCTAGCCCCGGGCATGGATTCGGGGGACAAGTCTAATTCATCAACAACTGGGCTTACCGACTCTACTGAAACTGCACTTCCTGAAGCTGATGGAAGTACGCTCAGATGAAGAAGTCCCGGTTCCGCTATTCTTTTATTCTTTCAGGGAAAGGTAGTTCGGCGGAAAGGAATCGGAGATAAAAGAGCTCTCGTTCCAGCAGCTTTGGCCTGTCCCAGAGGTGAAGGAGTGGAAAGGGGCAAGCGGCATCTAACAGGAGCGCAGAGGGATTCTTTTCATGACCCCAACAAGGGGCTCCCTCTTAGGTCCACAAGCAGCTCCCCTATTGGACTTTTCTCTTAAGTAAGGGTCGAGACCACCTCTAGTTATAATCAATCAGGGCGGGGTTCACAGAAAGGACTTAAAGCGGTATCGCCGCTGCCGTCACTCTCCTAGAGACCACAAGACGGCGGCTATCGTTGGTCTATATTCAAGAAGCGGAATGCTGGGATAGGACGACCTATCTGTGTATAGATCCAACGCCGGTAATAGAACGATCAAAGCCGGCTGCTAAACTCCGAAAGTCGCAAACCTGTCTGTCCTGTTGGGAAGGCAGGACGAGAACTATAGTATTGCAGTGCTCCTTTTCCCTCTATAAAATGCTATCGACGAAACAGAAAATATCAGCATGAAGAGGTTAGCTGTGAAAGAGGCATTCATTTCTTCATTCATATTCATAGGTTAGTATACTAAAAAAAATCTGGAAGCAGAGTGGTGAACCGCTTCGCCTATCTGGCCATCGGCAGAGCCCTGGACCCAAGCAAATATAAAATTTATAAGGCCTCGTGCCGAGATAGCCTTCTTCCAACAGGGAAGAAAGCAGATAGCAGTTTCTTTACTCATGTGGCACACGAAAAGTCAGGATTATGCCAAGGTCAAGGAAGGGCATTTTCTACTCAATCGGAAATGAGTTAGAGTTCAAGGTCCGGCTATCTCGTTAATCGGTATAGCTTTTTCTTTCATTGGTACTACTCCGATTCAATTCCTTCGAAACCGAAGAGACAGAGTATCAGTTGATGCCAATTCTTCTCCGCTTCCACTGGATTACTTATGATTGAATAGTTCACTGGTCCACTGGGCAAGGGCCTACGACATAAGGCTCCTCCTACGAACCTAAGGAATAGAGTTCTGCATCGGGTCTTTCTTCCTAGTTACCTTTCAAAAGCGGATAACCACCGGAGCGATAGGCACCTTCTATTCAAAAAATGTATGCTGCTTTTCTCTCCTTAAAGAAGGAGGTGATTGAGGCAGTACGGTAAGAACCTCTCCTTTAGAGCTACCTGCATTAGTTATTATAATTCTAGCAGGGCTTATTCCTTCAACACCAGCTAGGGCATTGATCCCTATAAATTAAGGAACCTAGCCTTTGCTAAGCGTGAACTTCCGCTATTTCCAATACCAAGCGCTGAACATATCTATTCTCTGAACCAGAACCAGATAGAATATCTACTAAGAGGATAACTAGATAGATGGAACAATGATTGACCTTTTAAAGGACTCTTGACGAGTATAAGACAATGATGTTTCATACTAGGAACCAGTATAATACGGAGAACGATAGGAAGTCTATTTTCTAGGAGCTAAGGGGTCATCGGATTGATTGATAGGGTTGTTCTGTTCTACACCGAAGAGATAGCACGAAAGAAGCCACCACGTCATGTACACTCACTCTCCGAAGCCTTATTTCTTTGACTTCGAATAAGGATTGCAAGTGGATTGCCAGAGTTAGCTTTGATAGTCTAGCTCAAAAGTGAATTTAGATAGTGCCCCTTGTTAGCTGTCGCAGGAAGTGAAGCAAACTCGACCAAAGGAAAAGTCTGTTCCTGCTTCGTTTTCTGTTCCCGATTCAATCTTCACCTTTCCTGAATGAAGAAAGAGAGTGAAAGAGAAGATATCAGTGCAATAGGTACAGAGGGGAGAGAAACAGTCTTCGTTCGCTTCGGCAGAAGAAAGCCGAGAAAACAAATAGGAAGAGCACTATGCAAGCTTATAATTAAGTCAATATATAGAAGCTATCACCACCTCGAGCAGTCAAACAAAGTCGTTATGGCTATGTTACTAACATAGACAACTATGAATGGTATTCATTGACAGGAGTGACCGCTTTCTAGTCGTAGTTGGTACCAGCCCCTGTTCACTTCAGCATGCAAGGAAAACCTTCGGGAAGAATCCAAGTTTTTCTCCTCTGCAAAGCTATCAATGCTTTATTCACGATCTTTAGCAGTCGATCGTTCATTCTCCCTCCCCAGTGGTTTTCGAAAGCTCGACATGAAAGAATAAAGAAAATAGGAAAAAAAAGTACGGGGATCCCATTCCTTAGTCAGGACCAGGGCTTCCTCGTGAGCCATAGTTCTAGTGTAAGCATATAAATTAGCCTTATCCGAACCGAACCCATCTTACCAAGTCGAGCCCTTTCTGGTTACAGGGAAATAAAGAGAAAGAATCGAGTCACCGATAGCGCATCTCTATAGATCCCAAGGAATTCGCGTATAATAGATCTAGACTCAATTATGGATCTTGTCTTTCGACCTATCAAAAGTCGGACAGACAATTACATATATAAGAGAGATGCGCACAATCTCGCTTTGAGATGACACGCCCAAATGAAAAGACTCCCATGCCTTTCTTGGTGTAAGAGCCTTCCCTGTCTCGTTTATTGGGCTAAGGTGCAATTACCTTGAGATTCAGTGCGCTAACACTCTTATAAGAAAAGAAAGGAACGAAGTCGCATCTACCTTTAGGACTGATTGCAGTGCTTTCCTCTGGGGTCTCAACTACTTTAGCATCCCCTACTTGAGAAAGGAGTGCTGCAAAGCTCCTTAAGGTTAAGTTAGCAACTAGGTCTCCCTTTATGTTAGAATGGTAGCTTCCTAACCCCGGCTGGTATGGATCTCTATTCCGAGCTACCTCCAGATCACCTCTGGGTTCACGCCTTCCCGGTAAGAGAACTTTAGCTAGAGCGCCATAGCCCCCAGATCTGTTGTAGGCAAGGCAATTAGATCTGTAGCGGGATCTTCCCCTCCCTTCAAGAACTGGGAACCAGGTTGTAAAGCTCATTCCCGGTCTTGCAACTTGGTCATTTGATCGATTTCCTTGTAAATTCCTAAGCATGAGAGGAAGGAACCGCTTCTCTGAGCCCCCGCTTTTGGGGGGCGGGAGACGCTATGCCAGATAGGGCGCCTCAAATCTTCGAAAAATCACACGCAGAGGGATTGTGGAAAGGCCTGTAGATGTGCTGTGCCCCTTTTGGGGAGAAATTCCTCAAAGCCCGGTCCGGATAAGCTAACTCTTCCTTTTGAGCTAGGGCCAACCGCTATGAGCTGAAAACCCTGCTCTTGACTTCTCCTTTTTAAGAAAAGGTTCTATGGCTCTTGTGCTAGAATTGCTTTTGGGAGCTCAATGAAAATTATCGTAGTGTAGTTACAGTCAACACAGTAGCTTTAACGTGAGCAGCGCTTCGCTCCTTATCTTATCTTATCTTATATAGGCTATACACCGTGCTGAATGAAAAAGTTTCCCCATTCCCATTTCATTTGTAAGGACAACCCTTACCTCCTCTCTTCCAACTAGAATGCTTTTATTTGAGGCGTTCTGGTTTTGCTTATGCACACCGGGCTGCTTAGTCGGAATAGGCAAGCGGTGTGCTAGAGTGATGGATATCTAATTTTTTTATGAAGCATCAGCTGAACATTTACCAATATGGGTCGCAGTTGGATCCAACCGGTCCCACTCGTTATTCACCCAGCGATTGGATTGAGATTTCCTTTTCGGAATCTTCTCCATCTGAATGAAGTTGTCAGAACTGCCACCATCGAGAAGAATGCGCACGGTGGTGCCTGCAATCGACCCAGAAGTACATTTGCCAGAAGTGCCATGATAAGCTTGTAATGACAAATGATGCAAAGTTGGAGAATCATCCGACGGAAGATCCGGTGGAACAGGTTCGGCGACAACAGAGGAGGAAAGATCGCCATCCGGTTCATCCACCTGCAGAATCATGTATTGGCGATTCGGACATTTGTGCTTCCACGAGAATTTATCGTCGCAAGTAAAGCACAACCCCTTTTCCCGTCGCAGTTGCATTTCTGCTGCCGACAATTTCTTCACTGGTGGCAGAGGCTTAGTTGGAGGAGACGGAAGGTAAAGCAAAAGAACTGGAAAGCTGGGTGGACTTCATAGCCCGGTCACTCCGAATATGCTAGTCGAGATGTCTCGAATGCGAATGGACTAGATGCCTGAACCTCGGTCAACTAAGTTGTAGTATCCATCATGTTCACTAGGCCCTTCCCGCTTTGCAAACAATCTCTTGGTGCTGTTAGGAAGCGAGGCACACCTTTCTCCTCCCAATGGGCCGGTGCCTTCTATATATAATGAATCTCCCCTGTTTTGGGGCGATCCAGTAATAAAGAATATCCTGCTCGCAGGCCCAGGCCGCCAAAGCCGGCTTGACACGACACCGATTCCCAGATCAGGCCATATCTGATACCGGTTGGACATATTCATTAGTGAAGGACCAGGCCCATGCCAGCACATGGCACTGATAGAAAGATATATGTTGAAGAAGGATTTTCCCTATCATCGCTGGCGAATTCCGTCACCCACTTTAGCTTCGTGTGCATAGCCTTCCTTTTGCCTTCGGGAGAATAGATGTCTAATGAACTTCCCCTAGAAAGACTTGGGAACCCCATGTATAAATCTTTCTCTAAACGCAAGAGCTAACTATCTATCCTATCCGTAGGAGCAGTATCTAAAGAAAGTCCCTTAGGGGTGTACATTAGAAGATCCCGACTCTTTCCTAAGCAGATGCTCTGCAGCGTCCACGTGACTCATACCTAGTCTCCATCTGATTCGTGAAATAGAAAGATAGGTGTTACCCTTATAGAAAAATCATGGGTATTGTACAAGATATAAATGCAACACATTGTCTTGTTCACCTTTATTGAATCTCGACGCTACGTGTCTAGTAAATAAATAGCCCAGCCAAAAGGGGACTATGATAGGCAAGACTCAAGATCATCCGTCCTCCCATTAGTCAGAAAGAGCAGTCAATTTCTATAGCACTCTCTTCCCGCCTTGAGGAGTTATCCAGAGTAAGGGAGCACAAAAGAAGTTCACGAGAGAGGTACCTTGAGCTTAGGATCCAAGTAAGCATCCCTTTCCCCTAATCCAATCTGCTAGTCTAAAGCGCATTTGACAATATGAGGATTCAACCCCAAATGTGTTAGGATTCGTGTCAACAAGCTTCCATCGCCTGAATCAGCGCTGCTGCAAGTAATAGCTATAGCTAAGGCTGCCACCACTGCACTATTTTATCTGACCTACTTTCTATATGGTCTATAACAACTGTAACATATATATTGAAAGTAATCTTCTCACTTTCTTTTCTTAATTGGACTCAGTACTACCCATTCATAATGGTTCCAATCCAAGGTTGAAGCACCAGTACTCTTTAGTGAGATCGCTCTATCGGGCCTCATGCTATCCTTCAACCAACGCTCTTTCTGCGTCTTACCGCACGCTCTATCTGACAGAACGATATTTCCATGTTATTTGAAGAAGTAATAAGCCTATTCTTTTTCTCTTTCTCTTCTTAGTTCATTTTATCGTATTATTCAATTTAACTGCTTCTTCTCGCTATAATAAAATAAGTATTTAAACTATCTTCCTTTGCGAGATCGAATAGATCGAGTAGAGTAGCTACAACCCGATTAGTGAGATTGAAAAGACGGTCGGCGAACGACGATTAGCTACCGGCTTTACGGCGATTAGCGGCAAGTCCATCGAGAAGCTGCAAGCCGAAGACAGTCGAGTAGCTAGCCGTAACTCCCTCTCAACCAGAGTAGCTCCACAGCAGTTAATCGAGGAAATCCTAAAGGGAGAACTCTCGAATAGGTTGTCGGAGACTGACTCAGTTAGGGATGTTTTAACTACTTCAGAAATTCCCGCGCCGGCCTGAACTCGTTTAGCAGCTTTACGACGACCCGGCCCCGAGAACGCGATTAACAACACAGAAAACTTAGCTACATTACGGCTATCTCGAACCGGATAGATCGACTTAGCTACTCTGAATGATGCACTTTAAAGCAGCTAGTTCAGATGGAACTAAGGAAAGCTTGCTTTACAGCGCTCAGTCGCCGCTAGGCTCGTTCTCTTTAATAGGAGGTAAGCATCCTATCTCTCAGCAATGCACCCATCCCTCTCGCTTTTTAGTGGCTTCCGGGCTGGTTGCATTGATGCGAGATAGGTTGCTTCCCTTCCTTTGCTTGAACTGAACTGATTGATGGCCGCTTGACGACTAGTCAATCGAAAGCTACCTGTTAAGATAGAAGCATCCAATCCATCAGTCTCTTTAAAAGAATTCTTTTTAGGTATACTTTCAAATCAAAGAGTAGTTGATAAAAGAGAAGAAGAGAATCGAAATAAAGAGAAGAATTCACTGCTTAAAGTATAATAAATGAGAAGAGAATCGCTGAGTGAGTATCGGACAAGCTCTCGAAGAGCACCTGGAAGTTCCACCTCTGCGTATTGCTCTGGTACTACTCTAATCGAAGGTGTAAGGCCGACGCTTTCCGAAGGGTTTCCCGACAGGTTACAGCTCTGAGGAATGCTGTGATATCACTCATAGGCGGCTCTTTCTGATGTCTAAAAACTAACCCTCCTTTTTACTTTGATATTGCCAGAGGGTCTCCCTTAGTTTTAACTACGTCAAACCTTTGGTTCGGTCGGTCGTCCAATCTCTGCTTCCTTCCAGTCTCGATGTGCCCAACAACGACAGATACATTCGTTGTTCCCCGCGTCTCCTACTCCTACCTTCGTACTGCAAGCCAGCCTTTCACTCGAACTCCCGTTACCGCTGTCCCTATTGGCTTGTCTCCATTCGTTTGCTTTCCCGGATTGTGCCATCCTATTAGCCTCTCCATCTTTGCCTTCCCGGCGTCTAGCCTTGTAATTATTAATTAGTAATTGGCTGATTAAGATCAACTGCCTCCACCATGGGTGGTTCTTAATCTCAATACCGTAGGAATGCTCTTGGTCTTGATAAAACCAGATCAGGATCAATTGACTTCGTAACCTATGCTTCTGCGTTCCATACCCCAACCTCTGTGGGACTGCTCGCTTTGGCACTGTAACTTGATCAGTAAGTGAGTGAAACAATCGCTGCTGCTGGATTGTTCACGGAATCTATAAAAACAAAGACAGGAAAAACTTCTAGCGTAGCTACTGGCTCTGCGGGAAAAGCTGGGTATCCAACTGCTTGCTTCGGTCGAGATCCAGATTCTGAGAGTAGTGATCGAGAGCCTGATTCTGACGTTCGTGAGCGTGACCCTGCAAACGGAAAGAGTGAGCCAACCTAAAAACATATGCGCAATAAGCAAAGGTTGACCTTTCCGGCAACAGAAGGCCAATTGAAAGCGGAAAGCCGCTTCTTGCAGAACCTCTCACTTCGTTCGAGCAACCAAGCCTTGAAGGCTTGCCTTTCAGTCGAGCAAGCTCGTAAAACCTCGTAAACTCGCTTCGCTTCCTTGACTTTCATAGAAGGACTCGGTGAGCGTCCTTCAATGCTTGCTTTGTTAGTTGTTTAGCCTACTTCATAGGTGTTGAGTGATGGCAGGATTCTTTTCTCATAGACCGTAACCGTCATGGATTCTCCTCTTCTGGTAAAGACATAGAAGCTGCGAGACTGGCTAGGTTACGAAGTCAATAGTTTTCTTTCTTTTGCTCTCGTAGCAGCACCAAATGAGGATTCTCCTATATAATACAAGATCTCCATCAATAACGGAGAGAAAGGCTGGTTCGAAAGCAAAAGCCAGACTGAAAGCCCATACTAGAAAAGCTGCATTCCACTAGGCCCCTACTATAGGAGTAAGCGCCAGTCAGCCTTTCCTCAAGCTCCCACTATCAGAGTCAGGCACGGAATAAGCCCTTAAGCCAGTAAGCATTTAAAGCTCTAGCCCGGTTAGCTCAACACTGTAACAAGAAGATGCTTATAGGATCTTTGTTCTGAATCTACTTCCTCATACCTGATCATACCCTTTCGTGAGCACAGGCCAAGAGAATAAATAGAACCTCTACTATTACTTACTATATTAGGCAAGCCTGCTTGGGTTAGAAATAGGGAGATAGACCTTCTGCCCTTTCCTTTCACAGGTTGAACTAGAAAGGTTGAGTTAGGAATGCCATCTAGTCCTGCCTTTACCTTTCACTTAGCTAATAGAATCTATCGACTCTCAGGCTAACAGCTAGGAGTTAGCCGTTATTCCCTTAGAGCTAGAAGTAAGTAAGCAAGGTAAGGATTGCTAGTACAAGTTGGGCTCTCTCTCCTCTGCTAAGGAGTTAGAGGAAAGCCAGTCAAACCAGTTCCGATAGCCAGCTAGTAATAGATAAAAGACTTTGTTACCGCCCAGTAGCTATTAGAAGCCTGGCGGCTTCCTAGGGTTAGCTGCTAGTAGCTAGGAGTTAAGAGATAGGAGCTAGAGGTTCTGCAAGAAAAGTCGTTATTAGGCTAAATCAGCAAATTCCCCTGGCTCTATCGAACCAGTCACTTCATACCAGGTGAGTAAGGAAGTGGAGAACCCTATAGCCCAGGTGAAAAAAGGAAGTAAGGTGCTAGACAGAACAGGGGTTTTGGTTTTGACATCTACGGCTAGCGGCATCCCTCAATCTAAGACATGGTAAAAGAAGAAGGGTTCCAGCCGGCATTCCCCCACGCCCTGAGTGAAAAAATGACTTGCAAGTAGTGGTCGATTCAGTAAAGGCAAACTCCTCGATGCCAGACGCTAAGGGGCTATAAGCGGATCCGAAACCAAAGCTCGAAAAGCGTGTGCAAGCATCCGATTTTGCTTTCAAGAGTCTCGTCTCTCCTTCTCCTACCAGGCTCCCTAAATGCAACCTAGGCTAGACCTTCTTCTTACTGCTATCCTATTCTAGTTATCGGGAAAAAGCCTTCCAAGAACAAAAGGATCCGCCCTTTGATAGAAGTAGACGAGAAAGAAAGAACCGGAAGCAAAGCCCACCACGCACTCATCCCAAGCAAAAGACACGTCAGCAGCACGAAGATCACGCATAGTTGATTGAAGCAAAGCTTCTTTCATTCAAAACGTCCGGATTCGACCGCTTGCCCCCGAAGCATCGCGTAGATCTATTATTCTCTCCGGAGATCAGAGTAGTTGTGCTTGAATCAATATTGAAATCTCCATCATAATCCGCATCAGCAGGTGAGGTAGTCTAACTCTTAGCTGCTCCTCTGTCGGAAAAAGGGTTGGCGTTGGCTAGCTCCCAATTCTGAAAACGTCCAGAATGGCGCTCATCCAAAAGGGCACTCTCCTGGATCATTGAAAGGGTACGAGGGGTCCCTAAACGTGCGAAAAGGGCCCTTTCTTTGAAGCTAGGGACTTGAACAAATAGAGGCAGAACCACACCAAAAGGTGACTAAGAAAGAGAATTGCATCCTATTACTGTACACGTTGATGATCTTGTATACTAACCGAGACTCCATCCGCACTCGCCCGAGAAAACACGTACGTCCTCCCTGTAATTGTCTTGTCTTTGTTATGGTTTCAGGGCCTACGACGAGCTAGGAGCGAATTCTTCTATCTAAATGCCAGTCAACTTCTTTTCTCCTTAGGTGGGGGCAGGATTCGAACCTGCAATCTTCAGGTCATGAGCCTGATGAGTTAACCATTACTCTACCCCCCTTCTCTTTCTTGAAACTGAAAAGATATAGATTCTATCAATTTCCACACTTTGAACCTGCATCCCCATTTCCTCGATGCGAACCATAGACGGAAATCCAAAGCTTGAACAGAGAATCTAAAGGCTTAACCGCTACGGAAATCATTACACAAGCACAACAGCATTAACCCTTAGCCGAGGCGAGAGACCTCTAAGCTCATACACTCGCTCTCCTAGACGTACCATTCGTATTACGTGCTAGACGGATTAGGGATTCACAAACATAGGTAATAGCCGCCTACATGGAAGGCTTGGAACCGCATTCACATAGAGAGAAAAAGACTGAAACCATAAAGAATGACTAAACAGAATGGAAAGAATCCAACCGGACCAATGACTAGGGGAATGAAAGGCAAGCCTGCTTGTTCCGACTGACTTTTGAAAGAGACAGAGAGAGCGAGTCCACGATAAGTATAGTCCTGACCCAAGAAGAGATAGCGAGAGAGGTAGTAAAAGAAAGTAGGAGAGGCTGACCTCCCAAGTTGATGAGTTTTAGATAGATTGTTGATCCTCATTCGATAGAGCAATCCCAGATTCTCAATGAAAGGGCTTCGACTTTGACTTGCTTGAGGAATGGGAGTAGGCAGTGAAGCTTAACGAAGGGGCGTAGCGAAAGGAATTCGCTAGTTTTTTTTGGGCGGATAGGGAATGCAGGGACTCATTATAGATAGCGCTAGGTGTGTTAACTTACTTAAGACTGTCACATGAAAGAGGCTAAAGAATCTCATCACAATCAGTAAGACCCTAAAGAAAGAAGAGAAAAGAGCCTGAAGGAGCTGATGCTTACCTCAAATTCAAATGCCGTTGACGTTGATGAAGGAAAAGCGAAAGCCCAGAAGACCGTCTTCAATAGCTGAGGATTATGATTCACTCCCTCACAGAGAAGGAGATAGCATCAAATGAAAATCGATTAAGCCTCCCAATAGTTTCGCTATAGCGACTACGTACCTTCTCTTCCCTTTAAGTTGCGTGAACTCTTATGATCTTTTTTATGGTCATGCCGGCGATGATAGGTGGGTTTGGTAATTGGTTTGTGCCGAATCCGTACCTCGCTTTCTTTTCATTCATTGATTGATTCAAGGTACTTCAAATCTGATCGGACACGTTTCATAAACAGCGGTCATCAACGGGACTGACTGACTCCAACACCGGCCGGCTTCCTTGAAGCCTTGAGACAAAAAGTGTTCGTGATGGCGGAACAGAAAAGTTCTAAGTTATGTAACCGAAAGTAATGATCGATCAAGCGAGAAGCCTTCTTAAGCAAGAGCTCCTGGCTATTGCCTGGATCTGGTTTTAGTCTTTCTAATCTATCGAAAGAATTCATACGGCGAGGTTCTATTTGCCTGTTCATCGGCCCACTCTTACTTCATTCAGAATAGGGGAGCAGATGCCTACTTCCTCGTCGTGGAGCAGAACAGGTGAAAGCAACCGATGTGATCTTTGGTCAATTCACGAATCGATCGGGCGGAAGTCAAATCACCTTGATACTGAACCGGATCAACCCCTTCTGCTAAAAGAGAGCGGTAGGTCGGGCCTTGCTCTATAGGTCATTCGGCTGTATAGTTTTTTCCATTTTTTGGCGTAACCTTGTTCCCCAATATCACTTCAAGAAGGGATGTGGGTGCTGGGAGTTTTGTTTCCTTGTCGTAGGAAGTTTCTTATTCGTCTTTCATTTCTTCCTGTGAGAAAGATCCTATGAGAGACCTCCTTTTATAAGAGGATAGTTATGGGGTGTAGGTCTTGTCAGAGCCTTCTCGTCATATTAGCTATTTCAATCGGGAAAGAACCGGTCTGCTTACTGCTATCCCCTCTCGTCCGCTCTGGTCTATTAGCTCTTCTGCTCCGGCCAAAGGCAACTGTTCTCCTTCGGCCACTAGTTTTGAGTATGTATGGAATAGAATAGGAAAGCGGCGGTCTTTTTTCACTCCAGTTAGCTCGTCTCATATTCGGAACCGGAAAGCAGGAAAGAAAGCCGGAATAAGAGTCTTGGCTGTCGTCTTTCCTTTCCTGGCTTTGCGATCGACTATGATTCTGTCGTTCTCTTATAGGTTTCACTTCATTTTTGAATATTACACGGTTTTTGGTTAGAATAAGTAAAGGTTTTTCCTTCCCCTTTCCCTACCGACGAGGCGTTAAGACGAGGAGGGGTTGATTGAAGTACCAATGAACAAAGGTTCGAGCGGTTTATAGAGAAAGGTTGTGCAAAATATCTTAATTGAAATTGGAGGAGCGAACCGAGATTTGGAGGATAGACAAACGGACAAGAAGAACCTCTATTTCGAAAGAAAGGTGGTGTAAAATCTTAAGTGCTTTCAGTCAAGTCAGCTTTGAAAGCTGGTAGTTTCGGGAGTCTTTTATTCAAACTGCTTCATCCCTCTCCGGCTGTGTTGGTTCTACGCCCACTCATCCTTTCCCTTGCATACCTGTCTACATCGGCGAAACTCTAGTACGTACCTCTTTCGATAAGGGAATGATTCTATTTCCGGGTGAGTCTTCCTTTCATTGCTTGCTTGGTGCACACTGCCTTTTCCTCATAGTGGCTTCCCCGGGGAGAGTCACTTGGGAAAGAGATCGAACGAGAAGCTTTGGTAGTTTGGTAGCCGGGCCACGTAGCGAAGATAGACCCATGAGCCCTAAAGAGAGAGTGTTTTTCCCGATGTGAAGGGCATGATTTTCTTTGCTTTAGTACTGCACAAAGCTTTATCCTTGTCAAGAGGCATCACTACCTTATTTGCAGGTGGTCTTTTAACCATTGCTATAGGCGCAGGTGCTACTCTTGCATGGACGGTTGCTAAAGACTGCTACCTGGGGGAGGCTCGATCGATTAGAAAGGAAGAATGGGAAGTGCTAATCATTGTTACCATGCATGCACGGGGAAGAAGGTCTAGTGGCTTTCAAGGTGAAAGTGGCTTCTTTCAAAGTCAAACTTCCCTTCGCCGGCAACTCTTAGCAATACAGTAACTTTAAGAGTCATACGCCAAATCGGAATATGATTGATATCCCAATAGTCAAGACCTCTACACCGCTCTCTCTCCCGACTGAACTATGGGTGGGAGGCCTAACGACTGCTGTTGAGAAGAGGAATTGTTTGATTCAGACGATTCGTTCACATCGGGCGGGAGAAAGGCTCTTTGAAGGAAGAATGCGCTCTTAGTAGTCATCCCTATCCTATGCAGAAGACGATCTGCGGCATTCAACTGAATGAAGATGGCATGAAGACGTCAATTACATCGACCCTTGCTTAGCTTGTGGGAAACTAGCTCTTATAAGAGAAGCCTTTCTCTTATTTATATACGATGCTATGTCCGAGAATAACAGATCAGACTTGCCTTTCTGACTGTCTTGCTCTTGCCTTGTTAATGGACGAGTAAGAAAGAGATTGACCTTGCTGGTGTCAGGTGCAGATGGAATTGAATCAGAAGACAGAAAATTTCATCAGCTCTGGGACTTTCAGGAAGAGAAGTAGGCAAAAAGCTGCTCTCCTAACCGGTACCGGTGGTGGTGTCATAGAAGTCAGCGCTGTTGCCGGAAGGAGTCAGGACTCAATGCCCAGAGCCAACTGCTGGTGGTTCAGAAAGTGAATCAGATTCGTAAGAAGATGGTACGAAAGGGATTGATTGGGATTCATCGACATCTAAGATGAATTTTGAAATCAATGGGAGATCTTCCTCAATAGTATAGTTGTTGCCGTGGTTGTCAGACTAGAAATGGAATCCACTTTTGATGCTATAGAAGGTCTTGCTGTCGTACCCGCTAGGAAGAGACAGAACCAGAATTCATATAGAATAATGAAAGTCAAAGGCAATTCCTACTGTCCGAGGAATCAAAAGAGAGATCAATAGTCGAATAACTAGAGATGGTAATATTTGCAGTTGCCACTCTTTCCTACTCTACCAGTATTGGTGAACGAAAGGTGTCAACTCAAGCTGATCATTCCATTTTGAACTCTTATTACATTACAGTGACGGCACCTCTTTCTCTTTATGGAACCTGCTCTTTGACTCGCATTTCTGGGGTTGAGGAGTTGCTTTTGGGCTAATCTAATGCTGTGGGAGTCGCTGTCTCAAGAATCACCCTTGTCCTAAGCGGTCAGTAAGCTTTGACTTACTCAATCCCAACCAAAGCCATATTAACAATCACGGAAAATGCCAGACAATAACTCATTCGGCGACCTGGGGGATCGCATCCATCACGATTCTATCCTTGGCATAGGGTAGAGTAGAGAGTGATTGGTCGTAGCTGTCCTGGTTTATTTGGCTTAGGAAGATCGAATCTATGCATTGCGGAAAACCGAAACGATGCTGCTCCCAGAGAAGACTTGTTATCTCGGACTTCGCATTGAAAGAGTTGTGAGGGGCTTTTGCCTTCAATAATGTATCGATTCGCATCAAGACCTGCTCCATCAAATGCGACACTCGAACATGATTATACTTAGCTAACGTACTTATAGACAATTGCATTTCCTTATTCGATTCGTCAGTGATATTGGCGTCGTCAGATTGTACACACGACTGAGAAAGAGGTATACGCGAACGAGTCAAGCGAAGACCTATCCTATCCTAGTACTATAACTCTCTGTAAGAGTCAGATAAGAATGCCTACTTCAGTCCAAGACCATACCAAGCAGACCCAGCTTCAAGCGAGCTCACCCTATGGACCTTGCTGAACTAGATTCCCTGCTAGCGAGAGCGGCTTAGAAAGAGAAAGGAGCACAAACAAGGGTTGTTTGAAAATGAACAGATAAGCTAACGCACTACTGATTTTCTGCCTACTAGCAATTCAACTACTCCTGAGAAAGACTCAAACTGAACTAGTTGAAGCTAAGGGCCTGCCTTCCCAGCTACTGAGGTAAGGATCCACTTGATTCATCACTTTATTCATAACCATTAGATAGAGAGAGAATCCCACCCGGCCTAGCTATAGCTATCGTAATGCGTCTCGATGCCAAAGCTTCCTGAACCAACTGAAGCAAGGAAATGAGAGTCGTTCGGGTATGCCTATGGGTGTGAGTTCTTTCAGAACCTTTATCTGCCCTTTTCTGCTTAAAGAGAGAAAAAAGAAGGTTATGTAATAAATGAAAGGGAAAGCACTATAGTAATGCAGTTACGAGGCAGTTACCAGAAAAGATCTAAGCAAGAAAGGCTGAAAGGACTGGATTTCAAAAAGCCCAACATTGCTGCAAAAAGGAATGCCCAGCAAGTGAGGTGAAAGACTAACCCTTACAGCTAAATCTTCTTATTAATGTAATGTCTATAAGAAGAAGGTGAAATCCTACTCTTTCTTACCTCACAGACAAGCTAAGTGTTCTCACTAAGAAGATTAGGCCTTCGGGAGGAGCGAAGCCACTCTATCGGGTGATAAGTAGCAGAGTGAGCACAGAGAATGTAGTAAAGAGAGAGGGCACCGGAGAACCCGCACGTGGGAATGCCTAGTCACCTCCCGGGCATACCATCCACAGAGGGAAGGTCAGTGCGAATCCCTTAAACAACAAGTTCTTCTTCTTCTTGTGAAGTCATCAATTCAGTCTAAAGCCCATCCTTTAAATCACAGGGGAGAGGTCTTTTGTGAGAAGACTGTTTTACACTCATTCTTACTTATAGCCATCACTCTACGAAACTGTCGAAAGCAGGTCTTAAGAAAGCTGGTCTTTACGTGACTTGACTTACCCAATCTTCATTCTTTTCTTTCTGCACATCGATGCTTCCTTTAGTCGATCAATTCCTTAAAGGGACTCTTTAGATAGGTCGAGTCATTTCTTTCAGAACCTCCGCCTCGTCATCACTATCCTTTCTGGTCTATAGCCCATATAGAATGAAACGATCCCAGCCCAGCACGGTCTGAAAAGCGTAAACAAGCCAAGCTGTTTGTTAATCACTGCACCAAGGGGAAGCAACCTGAACCTCCTCTCCTACGTCTAAGGTCCTTGGTGACTAATCTCCTCTTCTTAGCCCCTCCTACTCCTCCGTCCCTGACCTTCTCAAGCCTTACCGTAACTGCACCCTCTTACCTTCACAATAAAAAAAGGGTTTAATAAAAAAGAAAGACCGGGAAGTGTGAAATAAATGGATTGAAAAAAGACTCGGGCAATCGAGAACAGGTTTTAATGAAATTGCACATAAGAGAGAAAACTCTTCCCATTTGGATTGCTGTCTTCCGAGTGGAGAAACCATTTTCATCATTTTACATCGCAGAATGAACAAAAACCAATTCAATTAGAAAGAAATATGAATTGCCTTATTCAAGGCTCTCCAACTCGCCTATAAGGCTATGATCTGTGGCTCGCTCTTTCCTCTTCTGGTTCAATATATCTTATAGTAACGAGTAGATCACGTTTTCCGGTTGGGGTTGGGTCTTGCCTTTCCCCATGCATTCATAGCGTTCGTTGTTTTGTACAGCTCGGTCGAGCCTTAGACGGGGCGTGAAACTTATAGAACCCCCTTATACAGCTCCAGGTTGCGGTGATCCCTGCCTTTATCCATAAGATAGAAGCGCAGCCGCCCCTCGTTCACTAGGGAAAATCCAGAATCGCATCTCTCATGGCCATGCGGTAGTAGCCGGACCTGAACCTAGCCTTGAGGCTGATCGCAGGGCATTCCTAAATTTTAGCTAAAGCTAATCCCGTTCCATAAGATGATGATCGTACTCCTTCCTTTTCAACTACTCTTCTTTTCTTTTTTTCTCCTTTGGTCAGGCAAGTTAGAGGCTCCCTTCCGTTGGATTGGGCTTGTCAGCGTACGGCCTCTGGCGGCTTAACGCCTCCGTTGGCTAGCTAGTCGTCTGTTCCGTCGGTGAACAATGATTATTGCCTTAGTTTTTGGACTCGAGTTAGCGAGTAGGTTAGGCATTCGCGTAGCCTTAGGTCAAACCTTCTTTCGCCGGGCTATGCACCTCTATGGGTGGAGTCAAGTTCAATGCGCATCATCCCACCGCTCTTAGCAAGTGAATCAGAACACAGAGTGGCTTACGCTCCTAAGAGAAGAAAGGATTTTTGGCAAGATTCCAGGTATGCCACAAGGTATGCCAATAGCGTAGAAAGCACTACTTCCGACTTGAATGATGTAGTTGCTTCGACCTCTATTTGTCGAGATTGGCTTGGTGTTCAGCCACGGCAAGATCGCTTCCCATGTCTTGCGATCCCTCTTTTGGTTTGTGGATTAGGACCAATCCCTTCTTTTTGCAAGCTATACTCAGAAGAGAAAGAGTTATTGTGGCCAGACTCACTATTTCCATTTCAAGGCAAGCCTTCAAGGCTTGTTGCTCGAACGAAGTGAGAGGTTCTGCAAGAAAAAGCATTTTGATCAGTCCCTTAAGCGAGTGTTAGTGCCCCTATGGGCAAGATCCCTAATCCCTGTACGGGAAAGAGAGTACCAAGTAGGGCTTAGTATAGGAAATGCATATAAACTTGAGAATCATTCTTCTATCTATTTTCCAGTCCAGCTGCTGATTGGATGCTTGACTGCCCTTTTACAGGTTATTACTCCTAACTCGGATGAGGAGCCATCACTCTGACTGCCAGAAGAGAAGAAGGACCTTCTCTGATGACGCAACCTTCAAGAAGGGAATTCGGAATCATAAGACGAGCAAGAAAGAGTGCTTTCTCTGAAAAGAAAGAGAGATTGGCATTCCTCCGATCAGCATGAGAGCTCGATCCAGCTGAAAGCGATCCCTCAGAAAGTCCAACTAAACGGACTGCTCCTCTATGTGCTCCGAGACCCTCTCCTTGCTCGAGGCGAGGGAAGCGGCTTAGTACCACCCGGCAACAGCATCTGGACCTACTATTGGTTCAACAGAAAAAAGGTCATCTGCTCGAACTGCTGCTTTCATTCTTGCCCCTGCGTGGTAAAGCTACAGCGGGTGAGACCTTTGCCCCAGTTCTTGGCTTTCTTGCTTCCGCGCCCTTCTTCTCTTTAGGAGACCGGTCATTACAGCAGGCAGGAGAAAAGAGAGGGCTCGGCATACCACCGGCTGAATCTTCTCGCGGTAAGCGAAGCCAACACAGACCCTGCTATCCAGGCGAGAGCAGAAGGCTAACTTCACACTTGTGACCCTCTTATTCACCAGTGAGCTGCCGAATGAAATGACCAGCTGGGAATCTCTTCGAACTTATAGGAATTGAACACCCATGAGGACCGCCACATCGAGGCCAATAAAATAAGCCTCATATTCCGCAATGTTGTTGGTGCAAAAGTTCAAGACTACACTTGGCTTGTGCGAATATAGTCACCACAGGAAGAAAGCGGCGAACTCCAAAGAGAGGGGAGGCGCACCGACCGGAAGTGAGGAGCCAGAAAGCATAGATTATCTTTCCAGGTCTATCTATTATACGTTATTTCACCGATGCGAGGATCGGAGTAGTCCCATTCGATTGATCGATTCAGAGTTCCGAACCGAAGCCCATACTATGATAATGAGTTCGAACCTGAGATCATGGGTTAGCCAGTCCCATCCCAAGTCAAATCAAAAGGCACGGACGGAGCGAGACCTATTCAGATGAGGTCTCGCAGGATCTCATCGCTCAAGTCCTCCGACAGCCCTGTGTAAGCTGCGAGCAGAGCAAGCGGTTCATACTATTACTTGGAAGCCCGGTGTAACAAAGACAAAGAAAGAGGATCGAAGCCGATTTCCCCAGTTGACTTAGATGACATCAAGTCCGACAACTAGCCCCATTCTATTCTATTAGGGCAATGGGTTCAGCTGCTTGCTCAGCTCAAAGCGGAAAGTCAGGGCTCTGGTACTTCCTTTCGACTTCCTGTACGCTATGTGAAGATCTGTCTTTGTCGGCCGTGTGAAGGCAACTCAAAGGCCAAGCGCAGGAACAGAAAGAGGCCAGGGGCCATATCCTGAACACATTCAATGAAATGACCGATCACTACGCCACCCCAGCAGCTCGAATACAAAAGAAACTTGTTCATTTATGTTACCGAGAGCTAACAACAGCGGATAAGAGAACTGCTTCTGAAAGAAGACTTGTTCGCTTTATGGGTTCAGTCTTTACTGGATTAGCGTCAAGCTTTTCTTTTTTCCCTTTCTGCATTACCATTACCTAAATTTCTGGTATGCCTTTTACCCTGGCGCCCTTCTCTCGTGACTTCAGCTTAAGGCGCTCAAGTTTGCGTCATTAATCTGGTGCTGACGGGTGCGTCATGTCGTCCACAGCCTCTTGCCCATGCTTTCCTAGTATTACTGCCCTTCCTTTCTGTTCATCCATTTAGCAGCACCTTACATTTTCCTTAGCACGTATTTTTTTCTTCTGCTTGGTCTATCGATGTAGACTACTTGGAGCCTAAGTAAGTAGGAGATTCCCCCTTTCTTTGTCTTAGTTTGAGTACTTTCCTTTGCTGTGCTGATCCGGTCTTGCTTTAAAGCGACAAGATTTATTGCGTATTTCTGAACCCTACAAAAACGCACTAGTTGGTAAATTTACAATGGGGAGGCCATCTATGGAGACTCTACGTAAGTTTGTTGCTTCGTTAGGGTTGAAAGGTGATTGCCCTATAGGGCTACTGGACTCCAGGCATATACTCTTGCGTCCGACGATTGAAAAGGCCTTCAGTGGCTCGAGTTTTAGTTGAGCTGGATGTTGCGGTAGAGCCTAAGAAGCGCTTGTGGATTGGGGATGATAGCTATGGGTTTTGGCAGCAAATTGAATACGAAAACTGGCCTCATTATTGCAAATTCTGCTCCAAAGTGGCTTTGACAGCCGGCTCATAAACATGCCATTAAACGCTAAGAAAACAGCCTTCTCGTGAAAGTCCCTCAGTGGATTAATTGTTTGTGATCTTTCCGATTAAACCCTAAGGGAAGGATTTGAGTTCTCTTGTCAAGGAAAAAACTAAGTAAAGTTAGACAACGAGGCGAAGATAGCAGACTTGCCTCGAGACAGGAACATAGCATAGGGACATTGCTCCGGACTAGTTAAGTAGTTGAGCCCGACTCCTCCGCTTGGCGAGCTCCTCTTTGCTCCTAGTATACTACTAGACATATTGTCTACTCTGCTTTTATGGAAGAGCTAAGTCCAAGAAGGGCTCTCCAAAGTCAATTGTCAAGCTTTCGATGCAATCTACCCCGCCTAGCCCTTAACCTTAGTAATTTCCGTATGTCTGTCTGTGTAGTCAGTCATTGTCATATACGTCTTTCACTATTCAAGTAAAGAGCTCAGGGGCCTTTGAAACTGGTTCAGCTAGCCCAATATTAGTCGGACTAGGAGCTCTCCTAGGCTTGAACTGAACGTGGATAGCATTTGAACGCGTGGAGCAATCGCCGGGGGTATAAGAATAAGATACCTGAGCTTCCCTTAGTTGTATAAGGTTCCTTGTATCCCAGGCCTCGGTCTCATTCTTAACATTATCGTTCTACAAATGTAGTTTCGGCTTGTAACTTCCTTTTTTTCTCATAGAGAAGAAAGGCAGGCTAGCAACCGGCCCGACTGACTCGTGAGAGTGAGGCGAAGAGATTCTACTTTCAGATTCAGATAAGAGGAAGATGCTACCTTCCTTTCTTAGGTTAGGGCTGTCTTTCCGCTTTTAGAAGCAAGGGTGGGGCACGAGTACCCTTCTTTCTTAAAATGCTCTTTTTACTTTTTTGTAAAGACGTGGTCATCTACCCATCGGCTTGCCGCCACTTAAGTCCTCTGGTAATAGAGGGAAGAATCAGGCTGCATAATGTATTCTCCTCAGCTAAATGCTGCGGTAGTTGGTGTAGTATCCTAGTCTTATCGTTTATCTCCTCAGAGTGAAGTGCCGTACGCTTTAGGTGCTAAAACCTCTCGTCTATAGATCATAAAATAAGCATCTTCCATAACTTCACATAGGTTTGACCGATTAGGACCCAATGCTCTCAATAAATAGAAAGCGAAACAAGATGAAGCCCCATTGTAAATGTCTCGGGATCGAAGACTCACTTATCTGGGCTTGGATAAAGATAATTGGAAGGACCAGAGACACTCGCAGTCACAGTAGAAGAATCTACTATCGCGCCATCTTCCTAAGACTATCTTTAATCATTAGCCAAACAACCGGTGGCAATGCCAGCTGCAGTTCCCGCTTATGACTCTTTTTAGGTGCAAAGGCGAACTTTGACTTTTATTTGAAAGTGAAGGGGGAGTTGACAAGTATCAGTCGGGGGTGAAGGGCAGAGGGGATTCTTTTTTTCTGAAAAAAGAATAAGGATTGATCTCATACGATTGAGCAGCTAGAGGAATCGGCATCGCTACGAGCAAGACGTGGGATATTACCACGGGGAAGGGATAGAATCTCCTTAAATAAAGAAAGGGGGATATTCTAAATGTAATTACATAGGGGAAAGGGGAGGTAAGGTTAGACACAATAGAGCTCTATTAGCCTTATCCATCTTTGAATCTTGGTTATGGCTAGGCGATAGAAGGAGTGTAGTAACAGACAACATCTTTATATTAAGCCTAGTGACATCATACCCACCTGTCCCTTGCCTCTTACCGCTCCCCCTCAGGCATCTTTCTTTCAGACTGCTTTACTTAGGATGGAGTCCAAAGGCTTCCGTCTCTGGCCCTAGGTTAGGTCTCCGCTCCATTGATCACTGAGAAGGGCCCCTGAAGATGGAGGCACAGAGCACCGGCTTAGTTGAAAGCCCAACATGGATGAGTGGTTGATCGAAAAGTCTATGAAAAGATTCGAGATTCCGTTTCCAGGAAATATTAGCACTGCTCACCGTCATAAGTGGGAAAGAACTCCACGTTTGAATCCTTCGGTTCATTCTTACGCGGCTGTGTCAAGCGCCAGAGTACTTGGGCCCATGGGGGATTAGCTTATCCCAAACTATGGGTATACTGACCTATTAGTTAGGGATTCGATTCGATAGCTTGAGCGAACGCATTGGAGATTGAATCTCCAGAAGACGCGCTTCTTGGCTCTTCTAAGATAAGACCCCTACTCTTTTCTTCAGGTCATAAGACAAACAACTAAATACTCTCTTAAGTCTCGTTCCTTAGGCCTCCCAGGCCTAAGTTCACTTAAAAGACAGTAAGAGGGAGTTTTAGCTAGTTAGAACAAGAGAGTAAGAGGAAGAACTTAAGGTTCGAGAAGATCTAACCTACCAGGAGTATCCCTTAAGAACTGTTGCCCCGCAAGGAACAAGTGTTACGAACCAAGACAATACCTTACGTTAGAGTCCAGTGGTCATACCGACGAAGCATAATAATTAGAAGTACAGAAGGAATCTTTGACAACCAACTAAGGGTTACTCCCATCCAACCACGATCCCTAATAAGGGCTCACTTCCTATGCCAAATGATCCTCCTTTGGTACTACCTTCCTGGCTCTAGTCTTGCTGAATAGTCAAACTAAATTCCTCTAGAGCATGAAAACTTTCGTTTGTTGGGCATACTTCTGTATAAATGGAACTTTTTTCATTCTTTTGAATGAGGACACATCCAAGTCAATAGCTAGAGTTTTGCTGGGTGAATAATTCTTTCGTCCAGATCACGACCCGGTACGCGTGGCTAAGCCAAAGCCCTGAAAGGGCGGTGGGTAATATTGTCAATTAAAAGGAAAATCATAGTCTTATTCGGTTGTCTACCGCTCCGTGGGTTGCTAGATTGGGCAGGCGGAATTGTTAAATACCAGATGAGTCCATCGTGCTATCAGAGGGGAATGTCCTTAAATTACTAGAAAGAAGGAAAATTGCAAACGAGCTCCACCTTTTTGTCTTTCTGATCGACCTGAACTCCCACAGGGAACAGAGTCAATAAATTATTCAACTGTGCTGAATTAAGAAAGTAGAGGGAAAATGAGAACGGGCAACCCTCGGGTGAGAAGCGAGAGTCGATTTCATCATCACTAGATGACTCCTCTAAGCATGGACAAGAGTCATTGGATGAGTCACTAGATGAATCAGAAGAGCTTTCTGAGCAAGATCCTTGAAATCCTATCTCTAGTGACACGATTGGGTTGGGGAAGTCTCATATTCCGAAAGCTCACGATGGTAGAGATTTGAAGAATCCTACTCTACTAACCCTAATCTTAGTAGTAGGGTAAGCGGCATCACTCTATCGTCTTGAGATTTTCCCATGATGCATCCTAGGAGAGAATGATGTTTGCGCACTGCTTTCCACCATTCTCTTCACGTAGAGCTTATTATTTACTCTTTCCGAGCTCTTTCTTTTGATCTCATAATGCTATGGTCTTCTTTCCCTTGGGAAGTTCCACCAACTCCCAAGTCTTGTTCTTGTGCAATGACTCTACCTCTTCTACCATGGCCTCCATCCATCTACTCCTCTCAGGACTATAAATTGCCTCCTGAAACCAAGCCATTCCGTTTTTGGGTCGATAGCTCTGAGGTCAAGAGGGAGGTAGAGTGAAGGCCCTCTTCGAATGGAGTTCCTGGGGATTTCATTTATGGAATGCATGCTACTTTCGAAGTCAAAGAATTGGATTCGTTCATGAGGGGTTACGTTAGAGTAGTTATAGGAGTCACTTCTCTGGGAAGCTCTCCCACTGGATCAGGATCAGTATGGGGATCAATCTTTGTTGTCGCACCACTTCTGTCTTATTCAAGGCAGTAGTGTCTGGTCGTAGTAGCATAGCCGTGGGTGGGCAGTGCGATAGTCAGGGAGTTCAGGGTAAGCTCATCTTCGGAAAGTGAAACGAAGGAAAAGCCTTGCCTTATAGGTCATCCTATTTTTGTGTATGGTCAGGATCCCGTCTGCTCAGAAATTAAATGATCGTTGGTGAAATAGCGTATAGGTCTGGGTGGGATGATACGAAATAGAGCAGTTGCCAATTGGCATGCGAAACCGATAAGGAACTTTTTACTAAAATTCCTGTGTGAAAGAGCCCAAATGATTTAGCGTTTTAGCGTAGAGAGAGGACTTTCGGGTGAACGAATGATTTCAGATGCAGCGACCATGGCCTTATTTTACGTAGTTCCGTATATGGATTCTGACGAGTGAATTTCATCCATTTACTATTTACTAATAGATAAAGGATAGGAACCTACCCATCAGAAGAGGTTTGAACTAGAAGACGAAAAAGATAAGAAGATGCCCTATTTTTTAAAGGTATAGGTTTGGGAAAATGGGGTTTTATAGGGGTGTGAAGGCTTGATTGAGAGTTTTTTGGTAGGAGACTACTTACCAAGGCTTCGTAGGAAAGAGGCCTTGGAAAAGCGGAATTCATTCTGCTCCGAAAGAGCCTTGGACAGAAAAGCAAAACGAAGAAGAGGTGGGGTCCTGAGCTAAGCCTTGGCTAAACCTTGGAAATCTTAATGCAAGAGTCTTTTTCATTGCCTCGTGTTCGTTACTTCCAGGTAATAAATAATTAAAAGAGTATCGCTCTTCGTTCTGTCCGTTGTTGGGAGAACTATCAATACCGGGAGTAGAGGTGGAAGAAGGGTCAATCTCATCTTCCAGCTAAACAAGGAGTAAGTATAAGGTCAGTAAGGAAGAGCTCGTTTTTCAAGGAAAGACAAGACAGAGTGCAGTTGCATCGATTAACCTCTTTGGGTTAGGGAAAGGAAGGAAAGGCTATGCTAGAGTTCACGGCGATTGGTTTTTGTCCAAGTCGAGTAGGTTGATGCGCACGCTTGTTCCTTTCTAGTTGGAAGTTTGAGAACTCATTCTAATGAATGAGATTAGAGAAGACGCAGACGAGTCAGACGATGAGTTGAGTCCGAACCCTCTTTGTCTTCGTCTTTCCACCTGAGACCTTTATATATTGGTATCTGGCTCTCGATCGAATGCGACTGCACCTATCCTTCTTCAGTGCTGATACTGCCTCTTACTCTCGTGGGTAAACTCCTACTTGATTAGTCAGAACTTCTCTGTCTCAACTCGTGGACCTATCTATCCTCTTCTTTTAAGAGATAGGGGATACATTTGCTATTCCCGCGGATTGCTCCTCTTTCTAGAGCCCAATTAATGGTTTTGACTTTGTTTCAGCCCTTCTTTCATCTTCACCTCAAAAAAGAGAGGACGAGTTCCTTTCCCGGCTGGATTCAGTTCAGTTACTCGCCTCAAAATAGATTTGGCATCTCCCGAAAAACGGAGTTATAGTTATTTGTCCCTAACAGCCTTATGATATGAGTGATTCTACCTCACCCAAGAAAGGTTTTGCATGAACGTCTTTCCTCTCGACTTTGATCTCGATAAAAGTGAGAAACCGTTGGATAGCTTGAAAGCTGATTTAGTGAGTTTAATGCCAAATGAAGAGTGGAACTTCCCAATAACAAGGGAAAAAAATCTGCTTAAGTTTATTTTAATTATCTAATTATCTAAAAATAGCTATAATTAGCTTATTAGCTTCTTTTAATAAGCTTAAGAATGCCATGCTTACAAGTTAGCAAAGAATGGAAAGGAGATGCCATCTCCCCTTTCATATGCAAGACCGGCTACTGGTTGGGCTGACAGGTTCACAGCTCCTACTTGTGGATCGTCCTCCCCCCTAAGGAATAGATAATCTGTTGATGACATGGGCTTCAGTCATCATGCATTCGGCCCGGCTGCACATTCTTCGCATTCATCATGCGCTTTCGCCAAGATGTCGATTCTTCCTCTCAGTGACTCCGTTCTGCTTTGTAGTATAAGAACAGGCAAACTGTCTGCGAATCCCGTGCTTTTCAAGTAAGCACCAACTTCTGTGAAGTGTATTCCCGGGGCAGGAGTCTCTAACAAGTAAGCAGTCTTTTTGCGGAAACCCCGGGCGGCACTCTGTCTTGTATGCTCAGAGGAACTCCAACCTACAACTAGACTTTGTCTTTCACACTCCATAGCTCTAGCTCTAAGACGAGGATTGGCTTATTAACCCTCCAAGGTGCCCGTGGACGGAGTCCCTACGACTTACCCTAAACTAGTCACTCTTGACAGCTTCTGTGGAGCCCTCCCTTTGAAATGAATCGATCACTACCGTAGACAAGCCTTTGAATTCCTACGACGGACCTGGTATCATAACTCTAGAAAAAGCACTCCTTTTCCGTCCGCTCAAACGTATCTTGATGCCTTTGCTCTAGCGGAATGAATATCCATAGCGGGCTTTCTCTCTTCCCCCTCTCGGGTTTATGGTCCGTGCAGCCGTATACGAAAGTACGCTTCCGTCGCCTTTTCTTTCTTCCTGAGACCGCGCTTCGATGCGCTTGCTCTAGAAGCCCTGATAGAGGCATTTATGCACAGATAAGAAGAAAGGCATTCTCCTACTGCTACTAATCCTAGAAAAAGAGCGGTAATGCCCCATCTATTCTAGCAACCCAAGGGAGACCCAAGCAGCAAGAAAAAGAGGGCATTCTCGAACAAGAACAGTAGCGGGAAGTTGCCTAGCCTTGCTAACGGTTTTCAACCTTCACTCAGGGCATAGCTCAAATCTAAGTCAGTTTAAGAAAGTGTTCAGTAATTGTCTGTGAACAAATCGGCTCTTGCAAGAGAAGACAGATCCATAGGCAGCAAAAGAAGACTTTGTCGCTAAACAAGAGACAGCTTCACAAGAGAAAAGAAAGGAGTAGATTCCTTATTCTATTATAGTATAGGTAGCGCGCACAGGAAAGAGAGAAGAGCGACAACAAGGTATCAACAGCCACAAGGAATAGAACTGAGAGATATCAATCCTCTAAAAAATCATTCTACGCACGAGTAGATGAGGGATGGAGTGAAAACCATGAATGGCACGGCACGGAGGGGATTCAAGACACTTGAACGATAGCGATAGGGCCTAGCATACACTATTAAAACGTCTGCTTCAGTTTCATAGACTGACCTCTCCAACGATAACGATGAATGTTCTTTCGATAGACTTAAAGTAGACTTTCTGAAGGAATGGGTTTCCTTTCTGAAGTTGACTTTCTTTGGCTTGAGTTGCGAAGAGAGACCCAAAGAGAACAGAAAGAATGGAAAGCGAAATACCTTTCTAAAAGAAGAAGACCGATTCCAATTCGAAATAGAATCCGAGCTTGCCTACCTTGACAACGAAATACCAGCATCCCCAGAGCGTTGAGTCCGAATCGAATGAAACCCAAGCGGATTAGACTGATTGTTTCCTTTCTTTTAAAAGATCAATATTAGAGTGTAATCTGTGCTTGAATCTATATTCAATCGATACCGCGCTTGCGAATTAGAGTGTCCTTTCCTACGCTTCGAAGGTGGACTTCTTTCGAGCGGCTCGCGCATCTCTTCTTAATAGGTTAGGGGAGGGGCTAGGCTCCTTTTTCAACTATCTCATAATGCCCTAAGCAAAGAAAATAAAAAGATCGGCTAAGAGCTGAGCCATCTTCTTCCCCTCCTCTTCGTAGAAAAACTTTTTCTTTCTGTTTTCCCTTCTTTGATATGAATAAGCTACGATTGCTCTTGTTGATGCAGTTTCATTTTGGAAGGCAGTTTCGTATTCTAATGATCCCGTCTTACCTGATGATTAGGATTTTTCCCTATTTGAAAAAGGGGATCTGTGTCACTCTCACTATGCTTCACACATGAAATTTTACTGCTTTCAAGCCAAGGAAGGGAGAAGTCCGAATCAACAAAGTAAAGTAGCTCGCAACTTTTCTTCTTTTACTTCTTTTATTAGGCTAAGTTGTAAGTTACTATTTGGATCACTAGTTTTCGGGTACTCAATCTATAGGAAATTCGCTTAATCAGCACTATAATCGGCCCAGGAATTCAATTCGAATCCCGCGGGTTCGGTTCGGGACTCCTTATTCTCAAAGGTTGCTGACTTTGATAGTGGGCATAGATTAGAAAAGCCAGTCGACCTTCCAATTCAAGGTTTTGAGCCCCTATCCCTCTCTTTCCCTTTCGGTTGAACATAAACTTCAGAGTCTCCCAGTACTCTTCCTGATCTGGTAATCGTAGTTACTCCACTTCCTGGCATTTGTTTCCCTCCAACAAGCAAAGTTGACTCATCATAGTTCCACGGTACCTCTTGCAGGTTGTTCACGGGCAGTTGCTCGGGGAATTCTAATATGACGGGCTCTGGGACATCCCACTCAAAGAGCGGTAAGTCCAGAATAAATGGTTCGCCCATAGCAACGATCTCAGCAGGGCCTTCATGTCCGTTGTATCTTCCAAAGCTCTTGCTCTATTCCTTCCACTGTCTCACTGGCCTTCCTCTTGGCTTTATCCGGTGCCAGCTCTTAAACCGGAGGTATCTCTACTCACCCAAGTCGGAGACTTCCTGCCCCCCTTACAAGGACCCTTCTGCCCAATAATTAGAAAAGAATACTTACTGCTTGCCTTATCGCCTAACGGCCTACTCTATTGCGCCTACACTTCTCTTAGGGAAAAGGCCGGAAACCGGGTAAGAAGAGAATCTCTCACCTTACACTCAAACACAAACCCCAGAAGGGAACTCAGCTTCATAAGGCATATATTACAGCACAGGCATCGTAAGATAAGGGAAAAAAGAAATCCTGTAACCCGCGGCGATTCAATATTTATGCTTGCGAAGACTAACTATTGATTAACCGACTAAGCAACTGAGAACGAATACTTCAACAACTGAATGTTGCAATCAACTGGCCTTTTGTGCGTGTGTGGATTACATAGTGGTAAGGGGAAATTGAATTCATAGTCTCGAATCTTCTTTTGTTGAAAGAGCTCTAATGCCAAAGGGCGCCCTCATCAGGCCGATTTTGGTAGCTACTTCAGCGGTTGCTAGAGCAAATGGCCGAATTGCCAAGAAAGCATCCAAAGAATTCCTACATTCTTTCTGCTGGGCAAGCGAAAAGGGAACGAGTTATTTTCTTTCTTATCTGTGAATGGGCAAGATGATCGGTATCAAATGGTCTAAGTGATCAAGCACCCTCCTTTTTTACGGCGGCTGAAACTGAACCTTCGTCGAAAAGGATCTTGGTTGGCTGATGAGGAAAGAGAGCAGCTGTGGTTGTTCCTCTCTTCCCTCTCATGAAGCTGAAGCCACTCAAAAAGAAAGAGAGTTCTGCTACAGACTTCGGTATCGATTCTTCGACACCAGATCTTGATCCTGCTCTTCCGCTCTGGCTTTTTCCTTTCTTACCGGAATAGAATGTGATATAATCCACTATTTATCTAAAGCCCTAAAGGGGAGCGTAACCAGCAAAGCACTGAACTCGCTTTCTCTGGTCTTGCGGTTCACGTCACTTCCCCCAAAGCCCCTTGAGTCTGCTAACCGCTGCTAAAGAAGAATGAACGAAGTAGGGAATAAAGCGTAATCCCACCTTTCCTTCTGTTCCCTTGCCTCCTTTTCCTTTCGTAGCTTCCTTCATACAGGGGAAGTCCCGAAGGGGAAGACATTTGACACCCGGGATATGAGGGTTATAGAATAACGTTATCACGTCAGGAAAGCCAGCAAGTTCAGGCTAGCCTATAACTATACTACGCTCGGAGTTCCGGTTCTCTGGCTATAAAGGTGCGCAGCGGGCGAGAGAGACTTTCCAAGAAAAGCAGTCTTTGTATTGGACAGGCCTTGGAAGGAGGATTCGGGAGATCATAGCTAAATAAGTCGGAGGTGAAGAGAGATGGAAGGGTCGGTGATGGACAAGAGTATGGAGGTCCCATACGCTCGAAAATGGGTAGCCCATCCTCCTCATTCTAACCTTCCCATGGCATACATAATGGATATGGAGCTTTGGGTGGTGCATAAAGAACTCCATGATCGACGGAATAAGCTTTTCCACTTCACTTAATCAAAGGCGAGGAACTTCTTGATCGGAGCATAATATGCCTCTATCACTGTATTCCTTTACACCCGGCAAAGTCCTATCTAGGAATTCCGGGTAAGATTAAGTATTCCTTACCTTTGCGTACGATTCGTAGCATCTATAATGTAGATTGAGCTCGCATCCGAACAACATCTTGTTGAATTGAACACTAAGCCAAACTAGATAGATAGGCAGTGATGCAAATCAAAAGATACTAAAGCACCCTTAATCATACGAAAGCCATGAGAATCAGAACTTTCGGATAACAAGGAAAGCGGGAGTGGGAGGGAAGGCATGGATGTCAAGTCCGAAGAGAATGACACCAAATCCACCTCGAAAGCGCGAACCATTGTTCCAAAGATCGGAGAAGCTACTTATCGCTTTCTGTCTCCCCTCTTTCGATAGATAGTCAGAGTTCTTCTTTCTTTGACCTTTGACACTTGCTGGATTCCTTCTGGTTCTCACATCTTGTCACCCTGTCTGCTTTGGCTATCTGTTCGTAATGCTTCCTTCTTTTCTTCGATTGAATGAAGTCCTTCTGAACTTTTGAGCAGGGTTTCTCCTCCTTTTGCCTGCTTTGAAGAAGGGCCGAAGGGAGCGTACACCGAGTGTGATAGATCAAGTGAGCTGAGCTGTCAGAGTCCCAATCTACTATCGCGCCTAATATGTTGTTGCGGGCATTCTTGCTTTTAGCATCCGTCCTCGGTCTCATTCTTAACATTATCCTATCTTTCTATTCTGTTTATAACAATTGGCCGTAGGCGCAGCCCTGTTATAAGTCGGGCTAGTTAGGGATATTGTGTAGAAATCTCACTACCTAAAAGGCCAAACAAAGGCCCAGGAAAATGAACCAGTTCGTCTAGTGTGCGCCCGAGCGGCAGTCAAAGAGAGGCGTGATCAGTGGAATCTGCTTTCGTAGCCCTTACGAAACGAAGAAGACCGATCGATCTAGCCATGCGTTCAAATCCTAATTTCGTACCTGCAGCCCTGCTGATCGACCCTTAGTCTCCTTCTAGGGCGCCTAGTGAAGTGTATAGAGGTTGGGGGTTTTAGACCATATAGTGATAGAAGATGTATCACTGGAACTTGAGTTCAGACTATTTTCATCAAAGAAAAAAGAAGAGAGAAAGAGATCGAAATAAGGAAGCTAGCCTATTAGTTATTCTAGCCGAGGGCAGCTGTCCAAACAGAACTGTGACCATAAAGAAAGAAGTCGGAACTTGTACTAAGAAGCGTAGCATCCAACCACCCTGTTCTTTTGGACTTAATCAATGAAATGACTGGGATTCTTCCCCACGCTAAACCGATTTAATAGAGGCTTAATCGGGGCCTGGCCTAAGGACTGCTATGCTTAGTCTTTCTAGCATAGAATGAAATGAGTCCGTGTCCGTCTACCCCGCACAAGATAAAATGGCAAAGGCTGACTCTCCTTACGCAGATTCAATAGTAGTTTCTATTTTTATATATGCTAATCTCTCTTTGTGATGAAATCGACTCTCGCTTCTCACCCGGCCAAGGAGCGCGAGTAGGCTAGCGAGCACAATTCTAAGAGAGGTTTGTCTCCTGAGGCCAACTCGTAGCGCCCCTGTCGCAGCAGTCTGGTGAATCCGCGAAAGACAAGATAGGTAAGCCTATTTTCCCTGCTTGGAGTTAAGAAGGCACGTGCCCTCACGCAGAATATCCATACCTTTCTTTTAGTAGGGAATGAGATGCTTGACAAGAACGCACAATTCAGACATAACATAGAAGGTTGAACACAATGCCTTAAGTGTGGAAGGGAAGCACTCTCTTTTGTCTTTTTGCCCAAGATCTCCTTCGGGAAGGAACGAAACCTTGACTAACCTTTCCCTACCCGATCAAAGCACCCTTGAAAGAACATAAAAGTTTTGTTTGCATTGGGAGCCCCTATCATATTTCAATAACAGCAGTTAGTTGTAACAAGGTCTCCCGAAATGATTTCAAGAGGCACGTACCCAGCCGTGGATTCGAACCCAACTCTTCCAGGGCTTCTTCATCTTATAAGATGACGGCAACATCCTAGATAAGATCTACGAATCCGATAACGTAAGCGCTAGGTCATCAACGACAATTGTGGTATAGTCGCGGTTGTCGCTTCGCTCCCTTTGCCACCGGGCATCGAGATCAAATCCAGAGCTCAAACCTAGATTGCGCGAGATCTTTAAACGAGGAAATTCAACGATAGAACAAGAGCGAGCCAAAGAGAAAAAAGATCTCTTCAAAAAAAAATATTCAAACCCGAAACTGGCTGGAGGAACGGATCCTTTCTTCGTCACAAGTGTGCTTGGAATCTAAGTTTTTTGAGCTCTAATGCCGGAAAGGGGATGGCTAATGTCCGGTACTGAGCCGATAGCTTGAGACCGATCCCAGCTCAACACTGCTAATCAGAAGAAAAAAGACGCCCTCCTCACTTGGAGCCGTAGCCGTAGTCTGGTTGGACTTCCTGACCCCTTATTTATTCGATTT
>NW_027266260.1:0-9552 GCF_036785885.1 Coffea arabica
AGTGAGTTCTCCTTAGGTAAGGAGGACGAACGAGTTAAGAGAGGAGTTCTTTAGTGGAGCCTGTTGTTTAAGCCTACGGATGTGGAATCGGCAACTCAAAAGTTTCTATTTCTTAAGACAGGAAGTAAAGAGCCCAAACATACTTTACCAGTATGGAGCCAACCCCTTCGTTTTCGGCATGTCCCTAACTTGAATAGATTAACCGGGACGGGAAGAGCTTACACTAGGGCTTTTAGTTCACATGCTCTCTTCCCAATCAGAGCCTTCTCCCCTCTATCAGTCTTTTAGTGGTTGTTTTCGTTTGTTTATTTAGTACGAACCCGCTCCGGAAAGCCCTACTAACCTCCGCAGGAACCAAACCAAGAATCAACTGATAGAGTTTCTCTGATCATCTAAGCTAATATGAGTTATGAGCTCGAGTTAGAGTTCCTTTATTAGTAAAACCTGGGACTTATAATATGAAACAAGGATTTCCGAGTGAGTGCTCCTTGGGTAAGGAGGACGAACGATAGGCTTCATTCCCTATTGGAGTCTTGTATACTAATACTAGTATGCACTACATTCTTAATCAAAAGAGAGTTTATTCCTTATTAATCTTTAAAGTAATTTAAGGAAGTAGCTCTCTTGCCTGCCCGCTATTTCTGAAAGAAATAGAGTCAAGGGCAGGACCGATTAAAACACCCCCCGAGGGGGATTAAGGGGGGTAACGTTCCTTTCTTGTAGCTATGAGTTAAGAGCTATTGTCTTATGAGCTACTCTTCTTGTAGTTCTACTAGCTCTAGTTAAAGGAATTCCTTTTCTTATTTATCTATTGTTTTCCTTACGGTCTTTTATAGAGCTAAAAGAGCTCTTTAGTCTCTCTTATATTGACTTACTTTATTATCTTATCTATAAAAGTAAGAATAGATCTTTGCAGATTTGTATACTAAACAGTAGGTAGCTCCTTACTGAACACATGAAAAACTTCCCTTTTAACCGGTACGCTAGCGAGGGCCTCTACTCTGCTAGTTTTCCACCTGGTATGTCTGAGCTCCTCTTGTTTTTTCCTGTCTCAGAGGCCGCTATAGAGCTCTGGGAGAGCTCTTTAGCATAGGCCTCTACTGTTTGAATCAGTCAAGTGAATAGAAACTTGAGTTAGCCTGGAGAGTCAGGAAGGAAGTCATAGGTATGGCTTCCGACTGCCTCGGTCACGCCTCCGGTCTGACGGCTAAGCAACCGAAAGAATGTCCTCCCTTCGGTCGGGCGCACTCCCCCTCAGGGGGCCGGGGGGGACGCACGCAAAGCATAACCCCACTCTTCCCTCCGTAAAGCGACGAAAGCAACAACCCAAATATCTCCTAATCCTCTTAACTAGCTAAAAGTAGCTCTTCTTGTCCTTTAGTGAGTTCTCCTTAGGTAAGGAGGACGAACGAGTTAAGAGAGGAGTTCTTTAGTGGAGCCTGTTGTTTAAGCCTACGGATGTGGAATCGGCAACTCAAAAGTTTCTATTTCTTAAGACAGGAAGTAAAGAGCCCAAACATACTTTACCAGTATGGAGCCAACCCCTTCGTTTTCGGCATGTCCCTAACTTGAATAGATTAACCGGGACGGGAAGAGCTTACACTAGGGCTTTTAGTTCACATGCTCTCTTCCCAATCAGAGCCTTCTCCCCTCTATCAGTCTTTTAGTGGTTGTTTTCGTTTGTTTATTTAGTACGAACCCGCTCCGGAAAGCCCTACTAACCTCCGCAGGAACCAAACCAAGAATCAACTGATAGAGTTTCTCTGATCATCTAAGCTAATATGAGTTATGAGCTCGAGTTAGAGTTCCTTTATTAGTAAAACCTGGGACTTATAATATGAAACAAGGATTTCCGAGTGAGTGCTCCTTGGGTAAGGAGGACGAACGATAGGCTTCATTCCCTATTGGAGTCTTGTATACTAATACTAGTATGCACTACATTCTTAATCAAAAGAGAGTTTATTCCTTATTAATCTTTAAAGTAATTTAAGGAAGTAGCTCTCTTGCCTGCCCGCTATTTCTGAAAGAAATAGAGTCAAGGGCAGGACCGATTAAAACACCCCCCGAGGGGGATTAAGGGGGGTAACGTTCCTTTCTTGTAGCTATGAGTTAAGAGCTATTGTCTTATGAGCTACTCTTCTTGTAGTTCTACTAGCTCTAGTTAAAGGAATTCCTTTTCTTATTTATCTATTGTTTTCCTTACGGTCTTTTATAGAGCTAAAAGAGCTCTTTAGTCTCTCTTATATTGACTTACTTTATTATCTTATCTATAAAAGTAAGAATAGATCTTTGCAGATTTGTATACTAAACAGTAGGTAGCTCCTTACTGAACACATGAAAAACTTCCCTTTTAACCGGTACGCTAGCGAGGGCCTCTACTCTGCTAGTTTTCCACCTGGTATGTCTGAGCTCCTCTTGTTTTTTCCTGTCTCAGAGGCCGCTATAGAGCTCTGGGAGAGCTCTTTAGCATAGGCCTCTACTGTTTGAATCAGTCAAGTGAATAGAAACTTGAGTTAGCCTGGAGAGTCAGGAAGGAAGTCATAGGTATGGCTTCCGACTGCCTCGGTCACGCCTCCGGTCTGACGGCTAAGCAACCGAAAGAATGTCCTCCCTTCGGTCGGGCGCACTCCCCCTCAGGGGGCCGGGGGGGACGCACGCAAAGCATAACCCCACTCTTCCCTCCGTAAAGCGACGAAAGCAACAACCCAAATATCTCCTAATCCTCTTAACTAGCTAAAAGTAGCTCTTCTTGTCCTTTAGTGAGTTCTCCTTAGGTAAGGAGGACGAACGAGTTAAGAGAGGAGTTCTTTAGTGGAGCCTGTTGTTTAAGCCTACGGATGTGGAATCGGCAACTCAAAAGTTTCTATTTCTTAAGACAGGAAGTAAAGAGCCCAAACATACTTTACCAGTATGGAGCCAACCCCTTCGTTTTCGGCATGTCCCTAACTTGAATAGATTAACCGGGACGGGAAGAGCTTACACTAGGGCTTTTAGTTCACATGCTCTCTTCCCAATCAGAGCCTTCTCCCCTCTATCAGTCTTTTAGTGGTTGTTTTCGTTTGTTTATTTAGTACGAACCCGCTCCGGAAAGCCCTACTAACCTCCGCAGGAACCAAACCAAGAATCAACTGATAGAGTTTCTCTGATCATCTAAGCTAATATGAGTTATGAGCTCGAGTTAGAGTTCCTTTATTAGTAAAACCTGGGACTTATAATATGAAACAAGGATTTCCGAGTGAGTGCTCCTTGGGTAAGGAGGACGAACGATAGGCTTCATTCCCTATTGGAGTCTTGTATACTAATACTAGTATGCACTACATTCTTAATCAAAAGAGAGTTTATTCCTTATTAATCTTTAAAGTAATTTAAGGAAGTAGCTCTCTTGCCTGCCCGCTATTTCTGAAAGAAATAGAGTCAAGGGCAGGACCGATTAAAACACCCCCCGAGGGGGATTAAGGGGGGTAACGTTCCTTTCTTGTAGCTATGAGTTAAGAGCTATTGTCTTATGAGCTACTCTTCTTGTAGTTCTACTAGCTCTAGTTAAAGGAATTCCTTTTCTTATTTATCTATTGTTTTCCTTACGGTCTTTTATAGAGCTAAAAGAGCTCTTTAGTCTCTCTTATATTGACTTACTTTATTATCTTATCTATAAAAGTAAGAATAGATCTTTGCAGATTTGTATACTAAACAGTAGGTAGCTCCTTACTGAACACATGAAAAACTTCCCTTTTAACCGGTACGCTAGCGAGGGCCTCTACTCTGCTAGTTTTCCACCTGGTATGTCTGAGCTCCTCTTGTTTTTTCCTGTCTCAGAGGCCGCTATAGAGCTCTGGGAGAGCTCTTTAGCATAGGCCTCTACTGTTTGAATCAGTCAAGTGAATAGAAACTTGAGTTAGCCTGGAGAGTCAGGAAGGAAGTCATAGGTATGGCTTCCGACTGCCTCGGTCACGCCTCCGGTCTGACGGCTAAGCAACCGAAAGAATGTCCTCCCTTCGGTCGGGCGCACTCCCCCTCAGGGGGCCGGGGGGGACGCACGCAAAGCATAACCCCACTCTTCCCTCCGTAAAGCGACGAAAGCAACAACCCAAATATCTCCTAATCCTCTTAACTAGCTAAAAGTAGCTCTTCTTGTCCTTTAGTGAGTTCTCCTTAGGTAAGGAGGACGAACGAGTTAAGAGAGGAGTTCTTTAGTGGAGCCTGTTGTTTAAGCCTACGGATGTGGAATCGGCAACTCAAAAGTTTCTATTTCTTAAGACAGGAAGTAAAGAGCCCAAACATACTTTACCAGTATGGAGCCAACCCCTTCGTTTTCGGCATGTCCCTAACTTGAATAGATTAACCGGGACGGGAAGAGCTTACACTAGGGCTTTTAGTTCACATGCTCTCTTCCCAATCAGAGCCTTCTCCCCTCTATCAGTCTTTTAGTGGTTGTTTTCGTTTGTTTATTTAGTACGAACCCGCTCCGGAAAGCCCTACTAACCTCCGCAGGAACCAAACCAAGAATCAACTGATAGAGTTTCTCTGATCATCTAAGCTAATATGAGTTATGAGCTCGAGTTAGAGTTCCTTTATTAGTAAAACCTGGGACTTATAATATGAAACAAGGATTTCCGAGTGAGTGCTCCTTGGGTAAGGAGGACGAACGATAGGCTTCATTCCCTATTGGAGTCTTGTATACTAATACTAGTATGCACTACATTCTTAATCAAAAGAGAGTTTATTCCTTATTGATCTTTAAAGTAATTTAAGGAAGTAGCTCTCTTGCCTGCCCGCTATTTCTGAAAGAAATAGAGTCAAGGGCAGGACCGATTAAAACACCCCCCGAGGGGGAGAGCGAAGCGAGGGGGTAACGTACCATTCCTTGTAGCTATGAGCTAAGAGCCATGAGCTATGAGCTCCTTGTTGTCTCTCTTGTTCTTATGATCTTATGAGCTACTCTTTCCTCTTATTCTCCTATAGGGTTCCCTCGGTTCTTTATAGAGCTATTAGAGTTCCTTCTTGTAGCTCTTAGAGTCTTCTACTGAGCACCCGTTAGGGGAAATGGAGGGGGGCGAGGGCCTTAAATCTGCTATTCTCACCTCCTGGTTAGGGCAACAAAACTCAATTTAACTCAGTAAACTCCTCAAGAGGATGGCTCGGGGAGGCATCCGATTGAACAAGCGAAGAGAAGGGCTCCTTAGGTAAGGAGTCCGATCGAAGCGATCAGACCGCTGCTCGGTCGGCTCCACGCAAAAGGTATAACCCCAAATCCTGTCTTCCCTCCGGTCTGACGGCTAAGCGACCAACTCAACTCCTCCCTTCCGGTCGGCTGACGAATAGCATAACCTAAAATATCCTCTTCATAAGGAGCTAAAAGGAGCTCTTATTCTCCCTTGAGCTAAGAGAGGAGTTCTTTAGGAGCGGGGCCAGTTTAAGCCTACGGATGTGGAATCCTTGATTTATCTCTCTTCCCTGTTTGTTTACATAAGTGAAAAATGAGCTCCTTGCCCTTATTCTAACCAGTATGGAGCCGAACCCTTCATCTCGGCGTGCCGCTCTATGCGCAGGCGGGAACCCATATGCCAAGGGCTTTTAGTTCACGGCATGTTTGTTCCCAGTTGCAGCCGTCTCGTCTATGACCCAATAAGTGGAATTCAACTCTCAATCAGGGAAGCCCAACTAACCCAGAGAATCTATTCCAAGTCAAGTTCCTATCCTATTCTTACCATAGTTTAGGAACTGCTCTAGCTCATACTCTAGCTTTTGTAGTCATAGTTTCTGCACCATCTAAGCTAATATGAGTTATGAGTTCGAGTTCTTATTAATAACAGGAGTGGAACTTAAGAGTTTATAAGAAGCATTCCCGAGTGAGTCCTCCTTGGGTAAGGAGGACGAACGCTAGGCTTCAATTAATCTTTCAGTCCTCTTGAAGAGCTAGAATGCACGAGACTTGTAATAAAGAATAGAGTTTATTCCTTATTGATCTTTAAAGTAATTTAAGGAAGTAGCTCTCTTGCCTGCCCGCTATTTCTGAAAGAAATAGAGTCAAGGGCAGGACCGATTAAAACACCCCCCGAGGGGGAGAGCGAAGCGAGGGGGTAACGTACCATTCCTTGTAGCTATGAGCTAAGAGCCATGAGCTATGAGCTCCTTGTTGTCTCTCTTGTTCTTATGATCTTATGAGCTACTCTTTCCTCTTATTCTCCTATAGGGTTCCCTCGGTTCTTTATAGAGCTATTAGAGTTCCTTCTTGTAGCTCTTAGAGTCTTCTACTGAGCACCCGTTAGGGGAAATGGAGGGGGGCGAGGGCCTTAAATCTGCTATTCTCACCTCCTGGTTAGGGCAACAAAACTCAATTTAACTCAGTAAACTCCTCAAGAGGATGGCTCGGGGAGGCATCCGATTGAACAAGCGAAGAGAAGGGCTCCTTAGGTAAGGAGTCCGATCGAAGCGATCAGACCGCTGCTCGGTCGGCTCCACGCAAAAGGTATAACCCCAAATCCTGTCTTCCCTCCGGTCTGACGGCTAAGCGACCAACTCAACTCCTCCCTTCCGGTCGGCTGACGAATAGCATAACCTAAAATATCCTCTTCATAAGGAGCTAAAAGGAGCTCTTATTCTCCCTTGAGCTAAGAGAGGAGTTCTTTAGGAGCGGGGCCAGTTTAAGCCTACGGATGTGGAATCCTTGATTTATCTCTCTTCCCTGTTTGTTTACATAAGTGAAAAATGAGCTCCTTGCCCTTATTCTAACCAGTATGGAGCCGAACCCTTCATCTCGGCGTGCCGCTCTATGCGCAGGCGGGAACCCATATGCCAAGGGCTTTTAGTTCACGGCATGTTTGTTCCCAGTTGCAGCCGTCTCGTCTATGACCCAATAAGTGGAATTCAACTCTCAATCAGGGAAGCCCAACTAACCCAGAGAATCTATTCCAAGTCAAGTTCCTATCCTATTCTTACCATAGTTTAGGAACTGCTCTAGCTCATACTCTAGCTTTTGTAGTCATAGTTTCTGCACCATCTAAGCTAATATGAGTTATGAGTTCGAGTTCTTATTAATAACAGGAGTGGAACTTAAGAGTTTATAAGAAGCATTCCCGAGTGAGTCCTCCTTGGGTAAGGAGGACGAACGCTAGGCTTCAATTAATCTTTCAGTCCTCTTGAAGAGCTAGAATGCACGAGACTTGTAATAAAGAATAGAGTTTATTCCTTATTGATCTTTAAAGTAATTTAAGGAAGTAGCTCTCTTGCCTGCCCGCTATTTCTGAAAGAAATAGAGTCAAGGGCAGGACCGATTAAAACACCCCCCGAGGGGGAGAGCGAAGCGAGGGGGTAACGTACCATTCCTTGTAGCTATGAGCTAAGAGCCATGAGCTATGAGCTCCTTGTTGTCTCTCTTGTTCTTATGATCTTATGAGCTACTCTTTCCTCTTATTCTCCTATAGGGTTCCCTCGGTTCTTTATAGAGCTATTAGAGTTCCTTCTTGTAGCTCTTAGAGTCTTCTACTGAGCACCCGTTAGGGGAAATGGAGGGGGGCGAGGGCCTTAAATCTGCTATTCTCACCTCCTGGTTAGGGCAACAAAACTCAATTTAACTCAGTAAACTCCTCAAGAGGATGGCTCGGGGAGGCATCCGATTGAACAAGCGAAGAGAAGGGCTCCTTAGGTAAGGAGTCCGATCGAAGCGATCAGACCGCTGCTCGGTCGGCTCCACGCAAAAGGTATAACCCCAAATCCTGTCTTCCCTCCGGTCTGACGGCTAAGCGACCAACTCAACTCCTCCCTTCCGGTCGGCTGACGAATAGCATAACCTAAAATATCCTCTTCATAAGGAGCTAAAAGGAGCTCTTATTCTCCCTTGAGCTAAGAGAGGAGTTCTTTAGGAGCGGGGCCAGTTTAAGCCTACGGATGTGGAATCCTTGATTTATCTCTCTTCCCTGTTTGTTTACATAAGTGAAAAATGAGCTCCTTGCCCTTATTCTAACCAGTATGGAGCCGAACCCTTCATCTCGGCGTGCCGCTCTATGCGCAGGCGGGAACCCATATGCCAAGGGCTTTTAGTTCACGGCATGTTTGTTCCCAGTTGCAGCCGTCTCGTCTATGACCCAATAAGTGGAATTCAACTCTCAATCAGGGAAGCCCAACTAACCCAGAGAATCTATTCCAAGTCAAGTTCCTATCCTATTCTTACCATAGTTTAGGAACTGCTCTAGCTCATACTCTAGCTTTTGTAGTCATAGTTTCTGCACCATCTAAGCTAATATGAGTTATGAGTTCGAGTTCTTATTAATAACAGGAGTGGAACTTAAGAGTTTATAAGAAGCATTCCCGAGTGAGTCCTCCTTGGGTAAGGAGGACGAACGCTAGGCTTCAATTAATCTTTCAGTCCTCTTGAAGAGCTAGAATGCACGAGACTTGTAATAAAGAATAGAGTTTATTCCTTATTGATCTTTAAAGTAATTTAAGGAAGTAGCTCTCTTGCCTGCCCGCTATTTCTGAAAGAAATAGAGTCAAGGGCAGGACCGATTAAAACACCCCCCGAGGGGGAGAGCGAAGCGAGGGGGTAACGTACCATTCCTTGTAGCTATGAGCTAAGAGCCATGAGCTATGAGCTCCTTGTTGTCTCTCTTGTTCTTATGATCTTATGAGCTACTCTTTCCTCTTATTCTCCTATAGGGTTCCCTCGGTTCTTTATAGAGCTATTAGAGTTCCTTCTTGTAGCTCTTAGAGTCTTCTACTGAGCACCCGTTAGGGGAAATGGAGGGGGGCGAGGGCCTTAAATCTGCTATTCTCACCTCCTGGTTAGGGCAACAAAACTCAATTTAACTCAGTAAACTCCTCAAGAGGATGGCTCGGGGAGGCATCCGATTGAACAAGCGAAGAGAAGGGCTCCTTAGGTAAGGAGTCCGATCGAAGCGATCAGACCGCTGCTCGGTCGGCTCCACGCAAAAGGTATAACCCCAAATCCTGTCTTCCCTCCGGTCTGACGGCTAAGCGACCAACTCAACTCCTCCCTTCCGGTCGGCTGACGAATAGCATAACCTAAAATATCCTCTTCATAAGGAGCTAAAAGGAGCTCTTATTCTCCCTTGAGCTAAGAGAGGAGTTCTTTAGGAGCGGGGCCAGTTTAAGCCTACGGATGTGGAATCCTTGATTTATCTCTCTTCCCTGTTTGTTTACATAAGTGAAAAATGAGCTCCTTGCCCTTATTCTAACCAGTATGGAGCCGAACCCTTCATCTCGGCGTGCCGCTCTATGCGCAGGCGGGAACCCATATGCCAAGGGCTTTTAGTTCACGGCATGTTTGTTCCCAGTTGCAGCCGTCTCGTCTATGACCCAATAAGTGGAATTCAACTCTCAATCAGGGAAGCCCAACTAACCCAGAGAATCTATTCCAAGTCAAGTTCCTATCCTATTCTTACCATAGTTTAGGAACTGCTCTAGCTCATACTCTAGCTTTTGTAGTCATAGTTTCTGCACCATCTAAGCTAATATGAGTTATGAGTTCGAGTTCTTATTAATAACAGGAGTGGAACTTAAGAGTTTATAAGAAGCATTCCCGAGTGAGTCCTCCTT
>NW_027266261.1:0-12784 GCF_036785885.1 Coffea arabica
GAATTTGCCTTCACGCCTATCCCATCGATCGGAACTGGCAACAGATCTTTCAGCGAATGTAGCAGCGGATCAATATCAGCTGTGTTCCACTCCTGCTACTGGGTCAACTCCGTACTTCTGTCACTGGTTTTCTTGACCATATCCGGTGATGATAGAGATTTTATTTCACAGTTCCACTCCTGTCCTTTCTAATAGGAATGTTCCCCCCCCTAGCCTGCAATTCAGAGATTGATTGGTTGAACCAGTAGTCTCGTCCCCTCTGCCTATTCTAAAGGGCGATTACCCGCTCTCCTGAGGAAATTAACGAAAGAACCTTACCTGCGCTTTGGTGCTTTGGGCTATGCCATGTATTCAAAACCTTAGCTACTTTACTCTTCGTCTTCGATATTGTTTTGTTCTAACTGGAGTCCCCCACGTCCCCGATATTGGTTTAGAACGAAGCGCCTTTATCCCCAGTCTTGCTTAAGACATAAGGGGGAGTTCATACCAAAAGACCAATTCGTCTTAACAGAGTCTATACCCGGTGCAGCTAAGAAAGAGTCTAAGGCGCCATATACAGTCCATCTCATCTGAAACAGTCTTAAAGGGAACTTTAGGCCATTATAAGCCGTATTCTGATCCTCATGTAAGTGATTCACCATATCATGCGTGAAACGGTGGATAGTCCCTTCGCTCTTCAATGAGAGATTCTAATGGAATTGGTTCCCCTATCGGGGGGGTCCCCTACGGGGTTGTTACACTTCCAGCTCCAAAAGAACAAAACCCATTCTCGATGCAGCTTCTTCTTTCACAACTCATTCTCAAACAGCGGATGTCTATTTGTCCACATCAGAAGGAAAGGAATCAGTCCCAACAGCGGATAGAGTAAGAGAGGTAATTCCTCCATCAACGGTTACGAGAACAGTAAGAGCAGCTTCGGTTTGCTTTCTAATAAGGAAAATACATCTCATGCCATGGTTATTGTGAAGGAATAGGCAGCTATTTCATCTGCTGCTATTTTGAAAGCTGTGATTGCTGTTGTTTAATAAGTTCATTTTACTGTTAAGAGGTACCAAAGGCCTTTTTTTAAACTCTATCCAATAGGGTTTTCCTCATATCAACATCTGACCTAATCAAGGGCTTTAGGGAGAGAATCTTCACCCATGTTCTGAGAATCTACAATCGCTTGGCTGACTCGCTAGTCCTTATGGAATGAATACTCAGCCGCTCTAGTACACATGCTAGTACACCAAAAAAGCACAGAGTCGCTTGTCATCGACAGATTGGACATCCTAGCCACAGATAGCCCTTCCGTCGAACGGGATTCATTCATCTTCTTGGATGAAGACTCTCGAAAGTTGGAAGATGATGACCTATCACCAGTCAAGACGAAGAAGATTACGAGGACTATGAAAACCATGGTCTTATTCTTTCTACAATTACCTCAAGGACGGGTTCATCCCCGAGTACGCCACTCGTGGTCAGAATAGAGCCTGGAGGGAACTTGCCCGACGATTTGTGATCTTGGGAAAAGTAATTTACAAAAGGCCATCTTCGGGGGACTCGCCCTTCCTTAATAGGAAGAAGGAGCGCACATTGTTGAACAAGCTCATTCAAGCGCATGCGGAGGACACGTTAACAGCCAATGCTTGCAGTTAGGCAAGGTCCCCTATTCAAAGAAAGGGTGTCAATGTCAATAGATATCATCACAACAATGTCAGCTCCACTCCTTTCGAAGAGAAGAATCATTGTAAAGCCCCCGCGGACCAAACAAAAAGGAAAAAACGTATTCTCTTTCCAGATGCTATCGAATCGTCTGCTAAGGTAGCACGAATACAAGCTGTACAGGCAGATCATGCCATCGCTCTAGCTATTAAATTAAGGTGCGGAAGTAGATTCTCCGACATTCAAGCTACATCAATTAGCCCTGAAATTCCTTTTTTTTCGAAGAGCCGGTCGTAGATCACTTTCGAAGGTGAAGTCTTGTTAGCGATCCATGGGAGTAGAAAAGAAAAGTAGGAATAGAGCTTACAGCCCATCATGAGGTCTAATCTCATGAGTCTATCGTCCCAAAGCTACTAATGCTAATCAATCTCCTGCTTTCATTCCGTTTGATTGAAGACTTTAATCTGAGATCAGATCTAGGGATCCCCCGGATCTAGAAATGAGGCTAGAGCTCCTAATTACCGTGCAATACAAATATCGGCACTCCCATGCATACAATAGCTACGAGCTGCCGTAAGCGCTCTTGCACGAGTACGAAATCTAATCAGTGGAACTTGGACGCAGAAGTCCCTTATTTCTATCATTCTTAGAGGGACTCTTGCTTGTTTGAATCTCGGGTTCCACTAAGGTTTCTTGAAGGATGTTCACTACCGGCCTTAGTTCGAAGCGAATTAATGAATGTCCTTATGAGTTGGGAAAGATGAACTACATCCTTTCCTGTCTTGTTGACTCGACGAGTTTCAGCCCCGATTTCAACTCTTTCTCAAGGGCGATGCAAAGAAGTCTTGTAAGCCTTGACTAATCCCTTCACTTAACCGAACGCGTACACTCGATAGGGAACTTTTATTATCAAATGGGTTGGTTTATTAGCGCACTTACGCCAAGTGCTACCGCCTCATCCTGTTCCTGAACGGTGAGGCATCCCAAGCCCCTGTAACATTTGGCTTTTTGCATCCTTCTGCCCTGGGATAGTTGGGCTGGGCCTGGTAACTGCCGCTTCGATCAAGCGTTAAACTACTACTTATGGCTTCGGTCGAGAAAGGTATATTATCTTAGTTATTAGAATCAATCCTTTCCCAAGCAAAGCATCTGTCTGGCCTTGGAGCTAGGCCCTTCTCCTTGGCTCAGTTTGTTCCCACGGACTATCTATTCTCAAGTTAGTCCCCATCGGCGATTATCACTTATAGAATATTCGATAAAGTTACCTAGGCATAGATTGGGTTCCAGGTCGTGGTCATACTCACCTTCCTCCGGCTTATCACCCTTAGCTGGATTTCAACCTCAACGATGTCAACTAAACCCGAGCTTGCAACCCCTCTAAAGGAGAATCAGTTACTGGCGATAGAAGGGAAGATCCTTTTCTCAGTTGATGGAGTGAAAGCACCTTGAGGCTTATTCCCTCGCTTGACAGATGTTCAGTGTACCGCACCGTGGGAGTTAGATTGAAGGAAAAGGCCTTTTTCCTATAGAAGAAGAAAGAGAGTGGAATACCTGTAACGAGACCTAAAGACCGATAGTTAACTATTAGGAAAGGGCCACTGCGATCTAAAGCTTTTGACCGTTGACTATATTATCATGTTCTTTCAGACGCGCTTGCCAGAGACTGGCCTTGACAACGAAGCTTCTCCTGTCAATAGATTCTTTGGATAGGGGCAAGGGACCAGAAAGGAATAGAAGAGGGAGCCAGGGGAATACTTGTAGGGAGCAAAAAAGCTTCCCTTTATAAGGCTTTCGCCTCATCCCTATCCAAGGAAATACCTGAAGAGACTGACCCTCGCACCCTAGCGTTGAAGTGGATTTCGGTTGGAAAGGCGACGGTCTCCTTGGTGGAAAGGGTCTATGAGAAAGTTCACCATCCATTATGTTAGAATGCAGCTACCGGTAGCGTAGCTCGCCGAAATAGCTCCTTGGTCCCCTTAGACATTGCCCCTTAGAAGCAGAGGCGGGCTTCCTGTGAGTGGGAGAGGAAGAAAGGGCTCGGGGAACGAACCACGAATCAAAGTACACGCGGCTTGGACCATTTCTGGGGCAAGGCGACTTTTTAGTCGGTGGTAGCAGCTTTCAGGTTCCAGTTAGCAATGGTCCTGTTGCTACAAGCACAAGCAACAGCCCCTTCTTTCCTCCACTCGACTCGTTAGCTCCTTGTTGCATAGTCAAAAAAAACCTATCGCGAGTTTACCTCTTCGTAGGAGCAAGGAAGCCTTGGGTGAGGTTATTCAGGGCAGATAGCGTCCTTACCATTCCTAAAGCTCCGGATGGGGTCAAATACAGGTGGCTGGCCTGACGCTTGGGTCAAAGCTTGTTTCACTGGAGTTTCTTCCCAGTTTTCGTAGCCATTGGTGGAAGACGATCAGATGCTCTAGGGTTACGAGGTAGCCAGAGCCACACCGCTTACCTGCCACTATCTTTACTACGTTCCAGAATTTAGGCACATACCAATGGTGATGTAACTACCTTACTCGATGACACCGAGGTTACCGAGAGACTTCCTCTACCTACCCTGCCACAGCAACCGTAACTGCAACCGAACCGACACTCATATTATGGACTAGACTAAGCAAGCTACCCGCTCTCGTAACCCCTTTAAGTGAGAGAGGCGGAAAGAGTGCGAGTAGAGAGAACGAGCGAGTGCCTTTCTCAACTAGACGATAGCACCTTCTTCAACTTCCTCACCTTACAGCTGACCAAGAAGAAACGGAACTTAAGCAAGAACAGCTTCTTCAGTGGCAAAAGCTTATGCCGAAAAGAGAAAGTCAGAAGGTAAAGAGAGAGCAGTCGACACGTGAAAGCTAGGCGAACCCCAGCCTTACTTATTCTTCTACCGTTATAGCCATGGAAAGTATTCCAATTGCAGCTTTTTCTGTAACAGCTTCTTCTTTCAAGTTTAGTCTTATTGGCCTTTGTAACGAGTTAGAAGGACCCTTCCTCATCTCTATAGTGTATCTCTGGCATGCCTTTACTCCAAGAGCTAACTCGATGGGACGAAGCCTAGGCAAGCACGGCGAGATTGAGATTTTATGAGATTCTAATGCGGATACAACAAGACAAGAGAAAGGCCAGTAACTGACCGAATGTACGCAAGCGAGGGCCAAAAGAGACGTTCTTGTAGCTAATAGCGCCCCTAAATCACACTCTGAAGGTCGACCTTCTCAGATTCTAAAGGCCTATAGATCGCTAGGGCGAACTTCTGGGCATTCTTCTTGAATACGTAGTTTTATTCAAGGGTGTCAAGCTCGGAGAGCAAGGGGCTTCCCATGACCTAAAGAAAGAAATAAAGGTAAGCGTCAGACACGAAGAGATGAAACCTCCACGACCTTTAAACTATAGTTCTAATCGCCGATTAGTCGTTACAGCTATTGAACTCCTTCCTGAATAGGCTATTTCGTTGTCAAGGCGCGCATGGGTTTACTTTCCTTCTTCAGGCACGGGAACTTATGTTGATCCTGTAGCTTCAGAGATAGATTGATCTTTAGGTTCTAAGGGCGCCCTTAGAATTACCGCGTCTGCAGAGCAGAGAACGAACTGATAATTTGAATTGGAATCGGCAAGGGCAAAAGCACCCAACGAGTGGAATACTTGGAGCGAGTAGTCATAAAATGAAATGACGTAGGTATAGTATAGGAAAATCTGATTATGCCTTTCCCTTGTCACTTTCCAGATAAGAGTACGGGGACAGAAGCAAATGCGAGTGTGGGATTGTTGGAATGGGACGGGGCCAGTTACTTTAGCAGTTGGCGTACTCGACCTTCTTTGAGATCTAATAGGCTATTTCCTTGTGGCGCTATTGACTTACTCACCTAAGATAATGGCAATCAGTCTACCCTTTTTCTGGGCCTAAGGCATACTGAGCCAATGCTCCTACTTCTCCTACTGCCGATAGCCCTCCCAATAAGATATTATGGCAAGTGTAAAGTAAAGGCATATTTCTCAAAGGGTCGATGGTCAGTCTATCTCCTTAACGGGGCTGCTTTAAAGAGTAGGGCTTCCCCTAATCAATGAAAAGGCAAGGGCGGCGTAAGAAGGAAGTCGATGTTCTCTCTTTTATTGCTTTTTTCTTCCTTTCAATTCCTTTCGATAGATTCTCTTATGATATTCGATGAACACAGACGCCTTTCAAGGGCGTGGCTCAAGTGGTGATGCAGACATGTCAGCGGTAGGTTATTCCATCGTTGGCTTTCGTTTAGGTGGCTACCCATGAACGGAACACTTTGGCAATCTTTCAAGCTGTGGACTTAACCTCATGTCAGCATTTTCTCGGGAAAAGGGCTCTTCCTCTTCTTAGCCTAGGGAACTTTTATCTAATTCTAATATGGAGAAGACGGGGCAGGTGCCTGACCAACTAGCTAATCAGACTAGGGCCTAGCTCCAAAGTTTATTGTGATTGAAATTCCTTTTCGATGAAGACAAAGCGAATATAAGCATTAGCAGGGCCTAGGCCTTCAATCTATCTATTCGGGTAGAGGTCACCCCCTATGGCTCCCACAATTCTATCTCTTGATTTCGCCGCGAGCAATTCCATTTCTAGTTCGCTTCCTTGCCGTGCCTTTCCTTCAATCTAGAGAAAGAAACTAATCTTAATAGTGTATGCCAGGTCAATAAAAGGATAATCTTGATCCTTTACTCAATGCTAAGATTGAAAGACAAAGAAAGTCAAGCCTTTGCTCAGGCTCTGTCTTCGGATATGGGATTTGTCCCCTTAAAAGGCTATGGGTCTGGTGCTAACATCTAATAGGCCAGACGCAGGCCTCAAACTCAATCTATGTCTTCTCTATGACTCGCTACAGGTATTCCCATGGACTACTTCTGACTCTTGCTGAAGTTGAAAAAAAAAAGCAATTACTTATCGAACGAGCACAGTTATATGATTATAAAAAAAGAAAGAATGAAAAGGCTTCTATACCAGCTATCGCCTCAGATTCGGTATCGGTTACCAACCTAAATGGATTTTCCCTGTCCTTAGATGAGGTTTTCCTAGGCAAAAGATGCAATTCTGGAATGAGCCTTTCCCTAGCTTTTAGGAGTGACTTTCCTTTCATCCGCTTACTCCCCCGCTTAAGGACCCAGTCCTCTCTTTGTGATCCTTCTCTGTGGCATGGAACGAGCGGAATCAAAGTAGCGAGTCTAAAAGCTTTTCCTGCTGAAGGAATTCCTTATCGCCAAAGCGAGATCGTGCACCTGTATTCTTTTTAGCAGCAACCCCTTGTTTCGGCCCTGACTTTGTTGAGGATGGGTACGCCCTTTCGGCCCTTGCTCTTGTAAATAGATTGGCCTACGCTTACTCCTCCGTGGCATCGCAAATAGATTGTTCCTATAGATCGATTAGCTTCTTTACGGAAATCTCTCCTTAGCGCCTTTGCGAATCAGTAGTATAGCCTCTTCCGATCAGTAGGCCCTTCTAACTAGTATAACTCTAATATCGTAGTTAGCTTCGGATGGCATTCCCTTAACTATAGGTTTGAGCTCCAACCTGGAACTCCCTCATCTCCCTTCTTTGCTTTAAACTCAGTAGTAGTAGTTTCTTCCCCCTTTTAGCAAGAGGAGAGGTCTTGGTTTATTTATTGCTTTAACTCCATTAGCGTAAGCTCGCTTTTCAGGTAGCAATGTAGTCGGCTTATCGCCTGTTTAAACTCACTCTGTAGGTCAGTTTATTGCTTCTTTGGGCTGGTCCTTTATACTCGTTACAGGTATTCCTCTCGTTGGTATTACACGAGTTCTATCTAAGGGTGTAGCTGAGGATTTGACCTCTGCTTCCCTGCAGTCGTAGGCCCTTTCGATCGATTTCCCCTGGTTAAGAACTATGGAACCCGTGTCTGTTCTAAATAGTAAGACGTCTCATTACAGCTATCCTTAGGCCCTTTCTTTCTATAGGCCAATCAGTCGCCTATTCCGCTCAGTTTCTTGTATTCAATAGGCCCGTTTAGCTGCGAGATCGGTACTTTCTCTTCTAATAGATGAGGTTTTCCCTAGCTTCTACAGCCATACCTATGACTTCTTCACCTTTTAGTCTCGCTACTTCCTTCCCCGAAAGGGCGTTAGATAGTTCGTTTTCTACCCGGAGTTCGAAAACAGGAATAGAACCGAAAACAAGAACAGAGACAGACACAATGGTGACAGTCGGAATAAACGGAGACAGGAATACAACCGAGACCTTTACCGAAAGAGTATCATCAGTATAAGGGGTGTACCGATCCTATATTCCTTTCCTGGGGGAATCCACTCCTACCGGAGCTGAATTAGAATATATAAAGAAGCAGAGGAAAACCGAAGCGTAGGAAAGGCTCATTCTATAATAGTAGTTAAGCGGGAAAATCGGAATAGGAGGCGCGGCGGAGAGACCTATTGAAAGAGATAGGGATTCGGCAAGCGAAGGTCGTAGCGCTCCTGCTGACGCTAATGGAGTTAAAGGAAAGACAGGCGCTACTACTGCGCGGGGGGCTACGGAAAGGGAAAGAAAGAAAGAGATAATCGATAGAATAGGGCGTACCGATACCGATCCTCTGGCCTATTGAGTTCGTTTTCACAGTGACAGACTTCAAAGGCTTTCTATTCAACGGATTCGGCATACGAAGCTACGGCGTAGGTCACTCTTTGACTATATAGTTAAGCTACGGAACGGGGAATCAACTGCTATCGCTATTTCATTCCTTTTTTCAACTACAGGGTGGAAGTCAGAATAGATGGTATAGTTGTAAGGCGACACCGCATACGAATTCTTCCCATATCTAAGATATCAAGACCCGGCCTCCTAAGCCTAATTAAGAGAGTCAGTGAATCAGTCCCAAAGCTTTCTTCCTTCAAAGAAGAAGTTTTGTCATTACGAACTAAGACCGAAGGCAGGTGCAGTTAATAGAGCAATGTGCGGGTTGGGCTTTTTCAAGGCCAAGCATAGCTTCTCGCATAGCTAGAATATGAGAATAGGGCCTTTGTTGCCACGCCAGCATATGCTAGGCAGGATTAGATTGAGCAGTATAAAGGTTACTTTCTTGGCACCGGGGATTGCCATTTACATTTAACTCCTTTTGGTAAGGCAAGGCAACCCTTTCTTAGATTAGGACCGCTTCTCCGATGAGATGATAGATGCCTTTGGCCGATTCCCTTGTAACCTCGCCCTCCCCGCTCAAACTCAAAGTCTGTCTTAAAATAGAGGGAGAGGGAGCTCCAGAGCTCTTCCCTTTGGGACACGTGAACTCCACTCTTGGCAACTGCCCTCTGCTGTAGCAAAAGTACCTTAAAGATAAGAAAGAGGGTCGGGCCAAGATCGCCATTCCGAATGTTGAAGAATGGGACTATACTTAGTCATTGCCGTAAAAAATCCAGATGGAAGATTTTTCTACCTCAGAAGCGAAAGTGATAAATAAATGTGAAAGCCGAATCTCAGGTTCCTAGAGAACATATAGGCGCACAGTAAATAGGCGCGTTGACTCAGTCTAAGAAGCATGGCGACGGTCGAGCGCTCTCTCCAAGACGAACAACTGGCCTCCCCGAAGGACTGAAGGACAAATGTCGGTTAGAGAGGCATAGGTTTTTATAGTCCAGGTAGGCTATATGAAAGAAGGGGAGAAGGAGAGATTCTATTAAAATGCTTACCCGCGTTTCTCCTCATAGCTTCTGAAGGGGGTGTGGAACTGGTGGCTCCACACCTTCTCGAAATCAACCTGGACACTGAGGAGGAACCTCACCCCATATACATCAGTGCCTTATTGACTGATGAAGAAAAGGAAGCCTACCGAGGGAAAGACCCTATTTGATCGCTCGAACCGAGCTTGACTACGGATGATAAGCCAATTAGCGAGGGAACAAGTGCAACCAAGGCCAAGACCTGAAGGAGTACTACCATTCGCGATGAAAGAAGAAAAGATGCGAGCCGGAAGGACGACGAGAGATGATCGCTCGGAGGGGGTGCGGCACTAATTAAACTAAACGGGAGAGCCTTGTGGATGAATTAAACCTACACTGCAATTACCACTCGTTAGGCCTCCATAGTCGTGAATCTATTATGCTTTCACGGGAGCTCTCCTAGGCTTTCGCCTGGGCTATTTAGAAAGTGTTTAGATGACCCTCCTCGCCTATAAGCCCAGAAGGCAGAACTCTTAACAGCGGGAAGCGAAGGAAGGGTAGGGCTTAAAGCAGCTCGTTCAGAGAGGGTTCGAGTCAGGAGCGGTATAAGAGGTCCAGGCCAGTCCTTTCTTCTTTCTAAGAGCTCCCTCTCATACTAAAGTAGAGCCTCTAATTCCACATCTCTACCAACGCCAAAAGGTGAAGCGAGTAGCCTTGAGGCGCAAGGTTCTGTCGTACGTATCCAATCTTCTCGGTCATGAGAGCAGCAAAAGTAGTCCTATCCTAGCTCTGCCCTGAAGAGCGGCTAGCAGCTATCGAAGCTATGCGTCCCGGGAGCCTTAAGTTCTCTATCAAGGTGAAAGTACCCGACTACTAATAATAAGTAGCTCGAGCAAAGCGAGAGGAGAAAAGAACAGGTAGGTCGAGCTACTTCGTACCTTTCAAGGAGTGCATTCTAAACTAAACTAAAGTTACGGTACCAACGACTACGTTCGTATCCTGATCCAACTCTTTAATTCAAACCTAAGATCATGAATCTCCTGAGCCCATTCACAAGAACCTAGGCAAATAGGCCCAAAAGAGGCTCTTTCCTAAAACTGGCACTCTTGAAATGTCCGTCTTCGAGGGGTTGATACCAATTTTCCCGAGAGTGGCACTATTCCAATTCAAGTTTACGAGGGAAAGGGGCGATGAAAGAACTAAACTAGCTCCAAAGGCCTACCATTGCTTTTGCGAGATAGGACTCAGGGATAAGGAAAGCAGGGCGCAAGATCGGATGTAGCTTTCTGGATCTCCACAAGCAAGAAAAAGAAAGAGGGTCCTTTAGTCTAGCCCCCAAAGACAGGTACTACTTGCTCTAGGAATGCTTTAGAGGCGGAGTCATCATATGACACTAGTAAGGAGCAGAAAGCCCTTAGCGTTTGTCTATTTACATATAGAAATGAAGTACTAGAAAGAAGGTAGTCTTTCTTCTGGGGAGCTTTCACATTCCATTCGGTCAGTTAACAGCTCTACCAACTGAGCCGCCCGAGAAAAGCGAATGAGCAAGCAAACGAAGGAACTAAGCCCGAACTTGCGATCTCTTGAGTCCAGTCCTTTGGTCGCCACCAACCTCACCTCGAACTAACCTGCATCTTTCTTTGTCTCCATCGAGTCCATTCGATCCTGCTAATAAGCAATTCCAATGTTCCGTTCCTTTCTTAGTATTCTATTCATCGGAAAGCGAGTTCCCTGCCGAGCCTGTTGCAGTCCTCGTGACTGAATATGAAAAGTATCCCAGTGCCCGTGCCTTCTCCAAGCTATGCTATTCCTGAGCCATTTGGAGAGGGCTTCTAGGCAGTTTCAGTTGGAGTTTGATTCCTTCGAGTTCCAGCAAGCGGAGGGATAGGAGAAAGTCAAGGCGCTAGAGAGGAATTCCTATTTGACCTTACCCGAGGTTTGAGTTTGAGATCCAATTAAAGTCTTAAGTTAAGTCCTTCCAGCAAGTGCTAGTGACTTTGTAGGGGGGGTACATGCGAGCTCCAGTTGTACTTTCTTTCCTTCCATTACAAGGCCTTAGGGAAGATAGAGAGTTTATTGGTGTGAAGGAAGAGGCAGTTGGCTTAGATCCAGTTGCTTTCCTTATCTCTTACCGGCTTTGAGTTGTAGTTTCCCTGCCAACTCTTGGCCTTGCAGACAGTTGAGTTGTGTTGTCTTCTATCCCGTTGCCCTCTATGCATTTTTTCCTAAGACAGATAGAATCTAGGGCTTGATTCTGGTTTTCCTATGGGGAGTCGGAATCTTTCTTTTCGAGGTACGTAGTCGCTTTAGCGAAGCTTATGGGATGATTGAGTGATTTAGCCATAGCTGCCTTCTTCCAATCAAGAACCATTGTCCAAGAGCAATGAAAGAGAAGAGTCAAAAGAAAAGGATTTCAGTTCAAGTTATTGACTGCCCAGGGCCCGGTCCTATCCTACAGAGTCTTGGATGCGAAATTCCACTACTTCCAAGTTCTCTGGCATGGATTGAAATCGACGTCTTGCACTTTCATTATTACATCTCCTCTTGATCTTAGTGATCTCTATCACAAGGAACATAGTTGCGCAATGGATCACTTTCACTGTGGAAGATGCATCCGCAGCTCACCTAAGGATGCTGGCGGGTCAATAGGACACATCGCTTACCGGTCAGCTATGGTAAGCGGTTCAGGTCATTACCAATAGGATTTTTTCCTTCAGCCGTGGTTGATTCAGCCTTGAGGGCGGCATATAAGAGTGCCGAGATTAGAGACCAGATTGGATTGATTCATTATTGGAATTTGGCTTGGTCCGATGGCTGTTTTCCACTAACTTTACGACTAGACGTTCCCGTTATGGCGGTCTGAGTCCGAGCCCTCTTTTACGTTTACCAATTATGGTAAGAAGCTTTTCCTACTTTTGTCAACTGCGTTCAGCCTTGCGATCCTGCCGCGGTGTCAGCAGTCACTGGTAATTACCCTTTCTCTGAGACACGGGAGAGGCCCAGCTTTCTCATTCTTTGGATATTCAATCTCTAATCCTCCCAGACCTTTGTACACCGAGGCCCTCGTCTTACAAGGTCATTCTGTCAGTTCCGGTAAGAGAAATAGCTAGATTCGAGAGCAGTTGTCCTTTCTACTACAATTCTCCCTGCTCCCCCCCTCTCCCTACTCAGTCACATGCAAGCAGGCTTTCATTTCATGCGACCCATGGATCAGAAAAGACCTAAGAAGAGCGATTCCGTGGGCCTACTTTCCTTTCCGAGTAACTGACAGTTACAAGACTTGGAAACGACCAAAAGAAGAAAGGGGAAATTCCTATTCGTCCATCAATAAGAGGAAGGTGAGGCTATCGGTCCACTAATCATATGGAATTTCATCCCAAGCCAGCAACTGAGAAAAACAGCGGATCTTGGTACTACTGTCGCAAACCCATAACATTGAAAGCTGGGTGGCGGCGATAAAGAGGGGTCATGCATTTAATGTAACACATTAAATCCTCATGGGTCTCGCAGCTCTACCACCGAT
>NW_027266262.1:477500-497500 GCF_036785885.1 Coffea arabica
TATAAAGTAAATAAATAAAAGGATAAGAGGAAAATGCTTGAATTGACGCTTAAAATGAATTTCGGTCTAGAAAAGCCACACTGCTTCGCAGGACGGGGTAGTTTAAAAGAATAAAGCGAAAGGAACATGGCGGGTGCGATCATACCAGCACTAATGCACCGGATCCCATCAGAACTCCGAAGTTAAGCGTGCTTGGGCGAGAGTAGTACTAGGATGGGTGACCCCCTGGGAAGTCCTCGTGTTGCACCCCTCTCTTTTTTGTTTCGAAATCCAAATTTCCTATTCGTTCTTTATCCTGTAGTAATTTAGCTCCGTCGGAACGATTGCTTAATATTTTGCTTCTTGTCGAAGCGTGAAGGAGGATCTGAAGGCGCGAGACAAATCAGGAACGGTACGGCTCGATCAAAGCCCGGATCGTCGCTCAAATTTGTCGGCGCAAATGTATCACCGCAACTAGGGGTGGCAATTTTCGACACGACCTGAAAACACGACACGAACCTAACACGAAATTAATGGGTTTGGGTTGAGGTTTCGGGAATTCGGGTCAGAATCGGGTTGGACCCGATGAACCCGAAAAGAAAACCGGTCGATTTCGGGTCAACCCGTGGTGACCTGATATGACCCGTTTACGAATTAAAAATAATTTAATAAACATAAAAATAATTTTATCTAACTAAACTAAGTTATTCTTTTTTTCAAAGGCATTAATTACTTAATCCTAAACGAATTTATTTAATTTGTGTGAAGTTGAAATTATTATACTTGGACAAATAATATATTATATTATTTTTCACTTTTGTATTGTTTTAATTTATTTTATATTTTGCTTGGGATAAAACACTTTTACGGTGTTTAATTTTTTAGATTTGATTTGGAATCATTTATTTAAATTTTTATTACTTGATTATGTAATTAGTTTTGTGAGAAATTGATTTTATTAGAAATTACAGTGATAAATTAATAAATTAAAATTAAGTTTCGGGTCATTTCGGGTCGACCCGCCGCCCCGTAAACCTGAAATTTTCGGGTTCGGGTCAGCATACCTGACCCGTCACGGGTTGGCGGGTCGGGGTTCGGGTCAACAGATTTTCTGGCGGGTCTGTTGACCCGAACCCGACCCGCCAACCTGATTTGGACCCGAATTGCCACCCCTAACTGCAAGCGTGAAGGATTGATTTCATGATAATTTAGAGTTGCGGGATGAGGGAAAAAAACAGGGTGCAAATCAATAACAAAAAAAAATATAAAGTAAATAAATAAAAGGATAAGAGGAAAATGCTTGAATTGACGCTTAAAATGAATTTCGGTCTAGAAAAGCCACACTGCTTCGCAGGACGGGGTAGTTTAAAAGAATAAAGCGAAAGGAACATGGCGGGTGCGATCATACCAGCACTAATGCACCGGATCCCATCAGAACTCCGAAGTTAAGCGTGCTTGGGCGAGAGTAGTACTAGGATGGGTGACCCCCTGGGAAGTCCTCGTGTTGCACCCCTCTCTTTTTTGTTTCGAAATCCAAATTTCCTATTCGTTCTTTATCCTGTAGTAATTTAGCTCCGTCGGAACGATTGCTTAATATTTTGCTTCTTGTCGAAGCGTGAAGGAGGATCTGAAGGCGCGAGACAAATCAGGAACGGTACGGCTCGATCAAAGCCCGGATCGTCGCTCAAATTTGTCGGCGCAAATGTATCACCGCAACTAGGGGTGGCAATTTTCGACACGACCTGAAAACACGACACGAACCTAACACGAAATTAATGGGTTTGGGTTGAGGTTTCGGGAATTCGGGTCAGAATCGGGTTGGACCCGATGAACCCGAAAAGAAAACCGGTCGATTTCGGGTCAACCCGTGGTGACCTGATATGACCCGTTTACGAATTAAAAATAATTTAATAAACATAAAAATAATTTTATCTAACTAAACTAAGTTATTCTTTTTTTCAAAGGCATTAATTACTTAATCCTAAACGAATTTATTTAATTTGTGTGAAGTTGAAATTATTATACTTGGACAAATAATATATTATATTATTTTTCACTTTTGTATTGTTTTAATTTATTTTATATTTTGCTTGGGATAAAACACTTTTACGGTGTTTAATTTATTTTAGATTTGATTTGGAATCATTTATTTAAATTTTTATTACTTGATTATGTAATTAGTTTTGTGAGAAATTGATTTTATTAGAAATTACAGTGATAAATTAATAAATTAAAATTAAGTTTCGGGTCATTTCGGGTCGACCCGCCGCCCCGTAAACCTGAAATTTTCGGGTTCGGGTCAGCATACCTGACCCGTCACGGGTTGGCGGGTCGGGGTTCGGGTCAACAGATTTTCTGGCGGGTCTGTTGACCCGAACCCGACCCGCCAACCTGATTTGGACCCGAATTGCCACCCCTAACTGCAAGCGTGAAGGATTGATTTCATGATAATTTAGAGTTGCGGGATGAGGGAAAAAAACAGGGTGCAAATCAATAACAAAAAAAAATATAAAGTAAATAAATAAAAGGATAAGAGGAAAATGCTTGAATTGACGCTTAAAATGAATTTCGGTCTAGAAAAGCCACACTGCTTCGCAGGACGGGGTAGTTTAAAAGAATAAAGCGAAAGGAACATGGCGGGTGCGATCATACCAGCACTAATGCACCGGATCCCATCAGAACTCCGAAGTTAAGCGTGCTTGGGCGAGAGTAGTACTAGGATGGGTGACCCCCTGGGAAGTCCTCGTGTTGCACCCCTCTCTTTTTTGTTTCGAAATCCAAATTTCCTATTCGTTCTTTATCCTGTAGTAATTTAGCTCCGTCGGAACGATTGCTTAATATTTTGCTTCTTGTCGAAGCGTGAAGGAGGATCTGAAGGCGCGAGACAAATCAGGAACGGTACGGCTCGATCAAAGCCCGGATCGTCGCTCAAATTTGTCGGCGCAAATGTATCACCGCAACTAGGGGTGGCAATTTTCGACACGACCTGAAAACACGACACGAACCTAACACGAAATTAATGGGTTTGGGTTGAGGTTTCGGGAATTCGGGTCAGAATCGGGTTGGACCCGATGAACCCGAAAAGAAAACCGGTCGATTTCGGGTCAACCCGTGGTGACCTGATATGACCCGTTTACGAATTAAAAATAATTTAATAAACATAAAAATAATTTTATCTAACTAAACTAAGTTATTCTTTTTTTCAAAGGCATTAATTACTTAATCCTAAACGAATTTATTTAATTTGTGTGAAGTTGAAATTATTATACTTGGACAAATAATATATTATATTATTTTTCACTTTTGTATTGTTTTAATTTATTTTATATTTTGCTTGGGATAAAACACTTTTACGGTGTTTAATTTATTTTAGATTTGATTTGGAATCATTTATTTAAATTTTTATTACTTGATTATGTAATTAGTTTTGTGAGAAATTGATTTTATTAGAAATTACAGTGATAAATTAATAAATTAAAATTAAGTTTCGGGTCATTTCGGGTCGACCCGCCGCCCCGTAAACCTGAAATTTTCGGGTTCGGGTCAGCATACCTGACCCGTCACGGGTTGGCGGGTCGGGGTTCGGGTCAACAGATTTTCTGGCGGGTCTGTTGACCCGAACCCGACCCGCCAACCTGATTTGGACCCGAATTGCCACCCCTAACTGCAAGCGTGAAGGATTGATTTCATGATAATTTAGAGTTGCGGGATGAGGGAAAAAAACAGGGTGCAAATCAATAACAAAAAAAAATATAAAGTAAATAAATAAAAGGATAAGAGGAAAATGCTTGAATTGACGCTTAAAATGAATTTCGGTCTAGAAAAGCCACACTGCTTCGCAGGACGGGGTAGTTTAAAAGAATAAAGCGAAAGGAACATGGCGGGTGCGATCATACCAGCACTAATGCACCGGATCCCATCAGAACTCCGAAGTTAAGCGTGCTTGGGCGAGAGTAGTACTAGGATGGGTGACCCCCTGGGAAGTCCTCGTGTTGCACCCCTCTCTTTTTTGTTTCGAAATCCAAATTTCCTATTCGTTCTTTATCCTGTAGTAATTTAGCTCCGTCGGAACGATTGCTTAATATTTTGCTTCTTGTCGAAGCGTGAAGGAGGATCTGAAGGCGCGAGACAAATCAGGAACGGTACGGCTCGATCAAAGCCCGGATCGTCGCTCAAATTTGTCGGCGCAAATGTATCACCGCAACTAGGGGTGGCAATTTTCGACACGACCTGAAAACACGACACGAACCTAACACGAAATTAATGGGTTTGGGTTGAGGTTTCGGGAATTCGGGTCAGAATCGGGTTGGACCCGATGAACCCGAAAAGAAAACCGGTCGATTTCGGGTCAACCCGTGGTGACCTGATATGACCCGATATGACCCGTTTACGAATTAAAAATAATTTAATAAACATAAAAATAATTTTATCTAACTAAACTAAGTTATTCTTTTTTTCAAAGGCATTAATTACTTAATCCTAAACGAATTTATTTAATTTGTGTGAAGTTGAAATTATTATACTTGGACAAATAATATATTATATTATTTTTCACTTTTGTATTGTTTTAATTTATTTTATATTTTGCTTGGGATAAAACACTTTTACGGTGTTTAATTTATTTTAGATTTGATTTGGAATCATTTATTTAAATTTTTATTACTTGATTATGTAATTAGTTTTGTGAGAAATTGATTTTATTAGAAATTACAGTGATAAATTAATAAATTAAAATTAAGTTTCGGGTCATTTCGGGTCGACCCGCCGCCCCGTAAACCTGAAATTTTCGGGTTCGGGTCAGCATACCTGACCCGTCACGGGTTGGCGGGTCGGGGTTCGGGTCAACAGATTTTCTGGCGGGTCTGTTGACCCGAACCCGACCCGCCAACCTGATTTGGACCCGAATTGCCACCCCTAACTGCAAGCGTGAAGGATTGATTTCATGATAATTTAGAGTTGCGGGATGAGGGAAAAAAACAGGGTGCAAATCAATAACAAAAAAAAATATAAAGTAAATAAATAAAAGGATAAGAGGAAAATGCTTGAATTGACGCTTAAAATGAATTTCGGTCTAGAAAAGCCACACTGCTTCGCAGGACGGGGTAGTTTAAAAGAATAAAGCGAAAGGAACATGGCGGGTGCGATCATACCAGCACTAATGCACTGGATCCCATCAGAACTCCGAAGTTAAGCGTGCTTGGGCGAGAGTAGTACTAGGATGGGTGACCCCCTGGGAAGTCCTCGTGTTGCACCCCTCTCTTTTTTGTTTCGAAATCCAAATTTCCTATTCGTTCTTTATCCTGTAGTAATTTAGCTCCGTCGGAACGATTGCTTAATATTTTGCTTCTTGTCGAAGCGTGAAGGAGGATCTGAAGGCGCGAGACAAATCAGGAACGGTACGGCTCGATCAAAGCCCGGATCGTCGCTCAAATTTGTCGGCGCAAATGTATCACCGCAACTAGGGGTGGCAATTTTCGACACGACCTGAAAACACGACACGAACCTAACACGAAATTAATGGGTTTGGGTTGAGGTTTCGGGAATTCGGGTCAGAATCGGGTTGGACCCGATGAACCCGAAAAGAAAACCGGTCGATTTCGGGTCAACCCGTGGTGACCTGATATGACCCGATATGACCCGTTTACGAATTAAAAATAATTTAATAAACATAAAAATAATTTTATCTAACTAAACTAAGTTATTCTTTTTTTCAAAGGCATTAATTACTTAATCCTAAACGAATTTATTTAATTTGTGTGAAGTTGAAATTATTATACTTGGACAAATAATATATTATATTATTTTTCACTTTTGTATTGTTTTAATTTATTTTATATTTTGCTTGGGATAAAACACTTTTACGGTGTTTAATTTATTTTAGATTTGATTTGGAATCATTTATTTAAATTTTTATTACTTGATTATGTAATTAGTTTTGTGAGAAATTGATTTTATTAGAAATTACAGTGATAAATTAATAAATTAAAATTAAGTTTCGGGTCATTTCGGGTCGACCCGCCGCCCCGTAAACCTGAAATTTTCGGGTTCGGGTCAGCATACCTGACCCGTCACGGGTTGGCGGGTCGGGGTTCGGGTCAACAGATTTTCTGGCGGGTCTGTTGACCCGAACCCGACCCGCCAACCTGATTTGGACCCGAATTGCCACCCCTAACTGCAAGCGTGAAGGATTGATTTCATGATAATTTAGAGTTGCGGGATGAGGGAAAAAAACAGGGTGCAAATCAATAACAAAAAAAAATATAAAGTAAATAAATAAAAGGATAAGAGGAAAATGCTTGAATTGACGCTTAAAATGAATTTCGGTCTAGAAAAGCCACACTGCTTCGCAGGACGGGGTAGTTTAAAAGAATAAAGCGAAAGGAACATGGCGGGTGCGATCATACCAGCACTAATGCACCGGATCCCATCAGAACTCCGAAGTTAAGCGTGCTTGGGCGAGAGTAGTACTAGGATGGGTGACCCCCTGGGAAGTCCTCGTGTTGCACCCCTCTCTTTTTTGTTTCGAAATCCAAATTTCCTATTCGTTCTTTATCCTGTAGTAATTTAGCTCCGTCGGAACGATTGCTTAATATTTTGCTTCTTGTCGAAGCGTGAAGGAGGATCTGAAGGCGCGAGACAAATCAGGAACGGTACGGCTCGATCAAAGCCCGGATCGTCGCTCAAATTTGTCGGCGCAAATGTATCACCGCAACTAGGGGTGGCAATTTTCGACACGACCTGAAAACACGACACGAACCTAACACGAAATTAATGGGTTTGGGTTGAGGTTTCGGGAATTCGGGTCAGAATCGGGTTGGACCCGATGAACCCGAAAAGAAAACCGGTCGATTTCGGGTCAACCCGTGGTGACCTGATATGACCCGTTTACGAATTAAAAATAATTTAATAAACATAAAAATAATTTTATCTAACTAAACTAAGTTATTCTTTTTTTCAAAGGCATTAATTACTTAATCCTAAACGAATTTATTTAATTTGTGTGAAGTTGAAATTATTATACTTGGACAAATAATATATTATATTATTTTTCACTTTTGTATTGTTTTAATTTATTTTATATTTTGCTTGGGATAAAACACTTTTACGGTGTTTAATTTATTTTAGATTTGATTTGGAATCATTTATTTAAATTTTTATTACTTGATTATGTAATTAGTTTTGTGAGAAATTGATTTTATTAGAAATTACAGTGATAAATTAATAAATTAAAATTAAGTTTCGGGTCATTTCGGGTCGACCCGCCGCCCCGTAAACCTGAAATTTTCGGGTTCGGGTCAGCATACCTGACCCGTCACGGGTTGGCGGGTCGGGGTTCGGGTCAACAGATTTTCTGGCGGGTCTGTTGACCCGAACCCGACCCGCCAACCTGATTTGGACCCGAATTGCCACCCCTAACTGCAAGCGTGAAGGATTGATTTCATGATAATTTAGAGTTGCGGGATGAGGGAAAAAAACAGGGTGCAAATCAATAACAAAAAAAAATATAAAGTAAATAAATAAAAGGATAAGAGGAAAATGCTTGAATTGACGCTTAAAATGAATTTCGGTCTAGAAAAGCCACACTGCTTCGCAGGACGGGGTAGTTTAAAAGAATAAAGCGAAAGGAACATGGCGGGTGCGATCATACCAGCACTAATGCACCGGATCCCATCAGAACTCCGAAGTTAAGCGTGCTTGGGCGAGAGTAGTACTAGGATGGGTGACCCCCTGGGAAGTCCTCGTGTTGCACCCCTCTCTTTTTTGTTTCGAAATCCAAATTTCCTATTCGTTCTTTATCCTGTAGTAATTTAGCTCCGTCGGAACGATTGCTTAATATTTTGCTTCTTGTCGAAGCGTGAAGGAGGATCTGAAGGCGCGAGACAAATCAGGAACGGTACGGCTCGATCAAAGCCCGGATCGTCGCTCAAATTTGTCGGCGCAAATGTATCACCGCAACTAGGGGTGGCAATTTTCGACACGACCTGAAAACACGACACGAACCTAACACGAAATTAATGGGTTTGGGTTGAGGTTTCGGGAATTCGGGTCAGAATCGGGTTGGACCCGATGAACCCGAAAAGAAAACCGGTCGATTTCGGGTCAACCCGTGGTGACCTGATATGACCCGTTTACGAATTAAAAATAATTTAATAAACATAAAAATAATTTTATCTAACTAAACTAAGTTATTCTTTTTTTCAAAGGCATTAATTACTTAATCCTAAACGAATTTATTTAATTTGTGTGAAGTTGAAATTATTATACTTGGACAAATAATATATTATATTATTTTTCACTTTTGTATTGTTTTAATTTATTTTATATTTTGCTTGGGATAAAACACTTTTACGGTGTTTAATTTATTTTAGATTTGATTTGGAATCATTTATTTAAATTTTTATTACTTGATTATGTAATTAGTTTTGTGAGAAATTGATTTTATTAGAAATTACAGTGATAAATTAATAAATTAAAATTAAGTTTCGGGTCATTTCGGGTCGACCCGCCGCCCCGTAAACCTGAAATTTTCGGGTTCGGGTCAGCATACCTGACCCGTCACGGGTTGGCGGGTCGGGGTTCGGGTCAACAGATTTTCTGGCGGGTCTGTTGACCCGAACCCGACCCGCCAACCTGATTTGGACCCGAATTGCCACCCCTAACTGCAAGCGTGAAGGATTGATTTCATGATAATTTAGAGTTGCGGGATGAGGGAAAAAAACAGGGTGCAAATCAATAACAAAAAAAAATATAAAGTAAATAAATAAAAGGATAAGAGGAAAATGCTTGAATTGACGCTTAAAATGAATTTCGGTCTAGAAAAGCCACACTGCTTCGCAGGACGGGGTAGTTTAAAAGAATAAAGCGAAAGGAACATGGCGGGTGCGATCATACCAGCACTAATGCACCGGATCCCATCAGAACTCCGAAGTTAAGCGTGCTTGGGCGAGAGTAGTACTAGGATGGGTGACCCCCTGGGAAGTCCTCGTGTTGCACCCCTCTCTTTTTTGTTTCGAAATCCAAATTTCCTATTCGTTCTTTATCCTGTAGTAATTTAGCTCCGTCGGAACGATTGCTTAATATTTTGCTTCTTGTCGAAGCGTGAAGGAGGATCTGAAGGCGCGAGACAAATCAGGAACGGTACGGCTCGATCAAAGCCCGGATCGTCGCTCAAATTTGTCGGCGCAAATGTATCACCGCAACTAGGGGTGGCAATTTTCGACACGACCTGAAAACACGACACGAACCTAACACGAAATTAATGGGTTTGGGTTGAGGTTTCGGGAATTCGGGTCAGAATCGGGTTGGACCCGATGAACCCGAAAAGAAAACCGGTCGATTTCGGGTCAACCCGTGGTGACCTGATATGACCCGATATGACCCGTTTACGAATTAAAAATAATTTAATAAACATAAAAATAATTTTATCTAACTAAACTAAGTTATTCTTTTTTTCAAAGGCATTAATTACTTAATCCTAAACGAATTTATTTAATTTGTGTGAAGTTGAAATTATTATACTTGGACAAATAATATATTATATTATTTTTCACTTTTGTATTGTTTTAATTTATTTTATATTTTGCTTGGGATAAAACACTTTTACGGTGTTTAATTTATTTTAGATTTGATTTGGAATCATTTATTTAAATTTTTATTACTTGATTATGTAATTAGTTTTGTGAGAAATTGATTTTATTAGAAATTACAGTGATAAATTAATAAATTAAAATTAAGTTTCGGGTCATTTCGGGTCGACCCGCCGCCCCGTAAACCTGAAATTTTCGGGTTCGGGTCAGCATACCTGACCCGTCACGGGTTGGCGGGTCGGGGTTCGGGTCAACAGATTTTCTGGCGGGTCTGTTGACCCGAACCCGACCCGCCAACCTGATTTGGACCCGAATTGCCACCCCTAACTGCAAGCGTGAAGGATTGATTTCATGATAATTTAGAGTTGCGGGATGAGGGAAAAAAACAGGGTGCAAATCAATAACAAAAAAAAATATAAAGTAAATAAATAAAAGGATAAGAGGAAAATGCTTGAATTGACGCTTAAAATGAATTTCGGTCTAGAAAAGCCACACTGCTTCGCAGGACGGGGTAGTTTAAAAGAATAAAGCGAAAGGAACATGGCGGGTGCGATCATACCAGCACTAATGCACTGGATCCCATCAGAACTCCGAAGTTAAGCGTGCTTGGGCGAGAGTAGTACTAGGATGGGTGACCCCCTGGGAAGTCCTCGTGTTGCACCCCTCTCTTTTTTGTTTCGAAATCCAAATTTCCTATTCGTTCTTTATCCTGTAGTAATTTAGCTCCGTCGGAACGATTGCTTAATATTTTGCTTCTTGTCGAAGCGTGAAGGAGGATCTGAAGGCGCGAGACAAATCAGGAACGGTACGGCTCGATCAAAGCCCGGATCGTCGCTCAAATTTGTCGGCGCAAATGTATCACCGCAACTAGGGGTGGCAATTTTCGACACGACCTGAAAACACGACACGAACCTAACACGAAATTAATGGGTTTGGGTTGAGGTTTCGGGAATTCGGGTCAGAATCGGGTTGGACCCGATGAACCCGAAAAGAAAACCGGTCGATTTCGGGTCAACCCGTGGTGACCTGATATGACCCGTTTACGAATTAAAAATAATTTAATAAACATAAAAATAATTTTATCTAACTAAACTAAGTTATTCTTTTTTTCAAAGGCATTAATTACTTAATCCTAAACGAATTTATTTAATTTGTGTGAAGTTGAAATTATTATACTTGGACAAATAATATATTATATTATTTTTCACTTTTGTATTGTTTTAATTTATTTTATATTTTGCTTGGGATAAAACACTTTTACGGTGTTTAATTTTTTAGATTTGATTTGGAATCATTTATTTAAATTTTTATTACTTGATTATGTAATTAGTTTTGTGAGAAATTGATTTTATTAGAAATTACAGTGATAAATTAATAAATTAAAATTAAGTTTCGGGTCATTTCGGGTCGACCCGCCGCCCCGTAAACCTGAAATTTTCGGGTTCGGGTCAGCATACCTGACCCGTCACGGGTTGGCGGGTCGGGGTTCGGGTCAACAGATTTTCTGGCGGGTCTGTTGACCCGAACCCGACCCGCCAACCTGATTTGGACCCGAATTGCCACCCCTAACTGCAAGCGTGAAGGATTGATTTCATGATAATTTAGAGTTGCGGGATGAGGGAAAAAAACAGGGTGCAAATCAATAACAAAAAAAAATATAAAGTAAATAAATAAAAGGATAAGAGGAAAATGCTTGAATTGACGCTTAAAATGAATTTCGGTCTAGAAAAGCCACACTGCTTCGCAGGACGGGGTAGTTTAAAAGAATAAAGCGAAAGGAACATGGCGGGTGCGATCATACCAGCACTAATGCACCGGATCCCATCAGAACTCCGAAGTTAAGCGTGCTTGGGCGAGAGTAGTACTAGGATGGGTGACCCCCTGGGAAGTCCTCGTGTTGCACCCCTCTCTTTTTTGTTTCGAAATCCAAATTTCCTATTCGTTCTTTATCCTGTAGTAATTTAGCTCCGTCGGAACGATTGCTTAATATTTTGCTTCTTGTCGAAGCGTGAAGGAGGATCTGAAGGCGCGAGACAAATCAGGAACGGTACGGCTCGATCAAAGCCCGGATCGTCGCTCAAATTTGTCGGCGCAAATGTATCACCGCAACTAGGGGTGGCAATTTTCGACACGACCTGAAAACACGACACGAACCTAACACGAAATTAATGGGTTTGGGTTGAGGTTTCGGGAATTCGGGTCAGAATCGGGTTGGACCCGATGAACCCGAAAAGAAAACCGGTCGATTTCGGGTCAACCCGTGGTGACCTGATATGACCCGATATGACCCGTTTACGAATTAAAAATAATTTAATAAACATAAAAATAATTTTATCTAACTAAACTAAGTTATTCTTTTTTTCAAAGGCATTAATTACTTAATCCTAAACGAATTTATTTAATTTGTGTGAAGTTGAAATTATTATACTTGGACAAATAATATATTATATTATTTTTCACTTTTGTATTGTTTTAATTTATTTTATATTTTGCTTGGGATAAAACACTTTTACGGTGTTTAATTTATTTTAGATTTGATTTGGAATCATTTATTTAAATTTTTATTACTTGATTATGTAATTAGTTTTGTGAGAAATTGATTTTATTAGAAATTACAGTGATAAATTAATAAATTAAAATTAAGTTTCGGGTCATTTCGGGTCGACCCGCCGCCCCGTAAACCTGAAATTTTCGGGTTCGGGTCAGCATACCTGACCCGTCACGGGTTGGCGGGTCGGGGTTCGGGTCAACAGATTTTCTGGCGGGTCTGTTGACCCGAACCCGACCCGCCAACCTGATTTGGACCCGAATTGCCACCCCTAACTGCAAGCGTGAAGGATTGATTTCATGATAATTTAGAGTTGCGGGATGAGGGAAAAAAACAGGGTGCAAATCAATAACAAAAAAAAATATAAAGTAAATAAATAAAAGGATAAGAGGAAAATGCTTGAATTGACGCTTAAAATGAATTTCGGTCTAGAAAAGCCACACTGCTTCGCAGGACGGGGTAGTTTAAAAGAATAAAGCGAAAGGAACATGGCGGGTGCGATCATACCAGCACTAATGCACCGGATCCCATCAGAACTCCGAAGTTAAGCGTGCTTGGGCGAGAGTAGTACTAGGATGGGTGACCCCCTGGGAAGTCCTCGTGTTGCACCCCTCTCTTTTTTGTTTCGAAATCCAAATTTCCTATTCGTTCTTTATCCTGTAGTAATTTAGCTCCGTCGGAACGATTGCTTAATATTTTGCTTCTTGTCGAAGCGTGAAGGAGGATCTGAAGGCGCGAGACAAATCAGGAACGGTACGGCTCGATCAAAGCCCGGATCGTCGCTCAAATTTGTCGGCGCAAATGTATCACCGCAACTAGGGGTGGCAATTTTCGACACGACCTGAAAACACGACACGAACCTAACACGAAATTAATGGGTTTGGGTTGAGGTTTCGGGAATTCGGGTCAGAATCGGGTTGGACCCGATGAACCCGAAAAGAAAACCGGTCGATTTCGGGTCAACCCGTGGTGACCTGATATGACCCGTTTACGAATTAAAAATAATTTAATAAACATAAAAATAATTTTATCTAACTAAACTAAGTTATTCTTTTTTTCAAAGGCATTAATTACTTAATCCTAAACGAATTTATTTAATTTGTGTGAAGTTGAAATTATTATACTTGGACAAATAATATATTATATTATTTTTCACTTTTGTATTGTTTTAATTTATTTTATATTTTGCTTGGGATAAAACACTTTTACGGTGTTTAATTTATTTTAGATTTGATTTGGAATCATTTATTTAAATTTTTATTACTTGATTATGTAATTAGTTTTGTGAGAAATTGATTTTATTAGAAATTACAGTGATAAATTAATAAATTAAAATTAAGTTTCGGGTCATTTCGGGTCGACCCGCCGCCCCGTAAACCTGAAATTTTCGGGTTCGGGTCAGCATACCTGACCCGTCACGGGTTGGCGGGTCGGGGTTCGGGTCAACAGATTTTCTGGCGGGTCTGTTGACCCGAACCCGACCCGCCAACCTGATTTGGACCCGAATTGCCACCCCTAACTGCAAGCGTGAAGGATTGATTTCATGATAATTTAGAGTTGCGGGATGAGGGAAAAAAACAGGGTGCAAATCAATAACAAAAAAAAATATAAAGTAAATAAATAAAAGGATAAGAGGAAAATGCTTGAATTGACGCTTAAAATGAATTTCGGTCTAGAAAAGCCACACTGCTTCGCAGGACGGGGTAGTTTAAAAGAATAAAGCGAAAGGAACATGGCGGGTGCGATCATACCAGCACTAATGCACCGGATCCCATCAGAACTCCGAAGTTAAGCGTGCTTGGGCGAGAGTAGTACTAGGATGGGTGACCCCCTGGGAAGTCCTCGTGTTGCACCCCTCTCTTTTTTGTTTCGAAATCCAAATTTCCTATTCGTTCTTTATCCTGTAGTAATTTAGCTCCGTCGGAACGATTGCTTAATATTTTGCTTCTTGTCGAAGCGTGAAGGAGGATCTGAAGGCGCGAGACAAATCAGGAACGGTACGGCTCGATCAAAGCCCGGATCGTCGCTCAAATTTGTCGGCGCAAATGTATCACCGCAACTAGGGGTGGCAATTTTCGACACGACCTGAAAACACGACACGAACCTAACACGAAATTAATGGGTTTGGGTTGAGGTTTCGGGAATTCGGGTCAGAATCGGGTTGGACCCGATGAACCCGAAAAGAAAACCGGTCGATTTCGGGTCAACCCGTGGTGACCTGATATGACCCGTTTACGAATTAAAAATAATTTAATAAACATAAAAATAATTTTATCTAACTAAACTAAGTTATTCTTTTTTTCAAAGGCATTAATTACTTAATCCTAAACGAATTTATTTAATTTGTGTGAAGTTGAAATTATTATACTTGGACAAATAATATATTATATTATTTTTCACTTTTGTATTGTTTTAATTTATTTTATATTTTGCTTGGGATAAAACACTTTTACGGTGTTTAATTTATTTTAGATTTGATTTGGAATCATTTATTTAAATTTTTATTACTTGATTATGTAATTAGTTTTGTGAGAAATTGATTTTATTAGAAATTACAGTGATAAATTAATAAATTAAAATTAAGTTTCGGGTCATTTCGGGTCGACCCGCCGCCCCGTAAACCTGAAATTTTCGGGTTCGGGTCAGCATACCTGACCCGTCACGGGTTGGCGGGTCGGGGTTCGGGTCAACAGATTTTCTGGCGGGTCTGTTGACCCGAACCCGACCCGCCAACCTGATTTGGACCCGAATTGCCACCCCTAACTGCAAGCGTGAAGGATTGATTTCATGATAATTTAGAGTTGCGGGATGAGGGAAAAAAACAGGGTGCAAATCAATAACAAAAAAAAATATAAAGTAAATAAATAAAAGGATAAGAGGAAAATGCTTGAATTGACGCTTAAAATGAATTTCGGTCTAGAAAAGCCACACTGCTTCGCAGGACGGGGTAGTTTAAAAGAATAAAGCGAAAGGAACATGGCGGGTGCGATCATACCAGCACTAATGCACCGGATCCCATCAGAACTCCGAAGTTAAGCGTGCTTGGGCGAGAGTAGTACTAGGATGGGTGACCCCCTGGGAAGTCCTCGTGTTGCACCCCTCTCTTTTTTGTTTCGAAATCCAAATTTCCTATTCGTTCTTTATCCTGTAGTAATTTAGCTCCGTCGGAACGATTGCTTAATATTTTGCTTCTTGTCGAAGCGTGAAGGAGGATCTGAAGGCGCGAGACAAATCAGGAACGGTACGGCTCGATCAAAGCCCGGATCGTCGCTCAAATTTGTCGGCGCAAATGTATCACCGCAACTAGGGGTGGCAATTTTCGACACGACCTGAAAACACGACACGAACCTAACACGAAATTAATGGGTTTGGGTTGAGGTTTCGGGAATTCGGGTCAGAATCGGGTTGGACCCGATGAACCCGAAAAGAAAACCGGTCGATTTCGGGTCAACCCGTGGTGACCTGATATGACCCGTTTACGAATTAAAAATAATTTAATAAACATAAAAATAATTTTATCTAACTAAACTAAGTTATTCTTTTTTTCAAAGGCATTAATTACTTAATCCTAAACGAATTTATTTAATTTGTGTGAAGTTGAAATTATTATACTTGGACAAATAATATATTATATTATTTTTCACTTTTGTATTGTTTTAATTTATTTTATATTTTGCTTGGGATAAAACACTTTTACGGTGTTTAATTTATTTTAGATTTGATTTGGAATCATTTATTTAAATTTTTATTACTTGATTATGTAATTAGTTTTGTGAGAAATTGATTTTATTAGAAATTACAGTGATAAATTAATAAATTAAAATTAAGTTTCGGGTCATTTCGGGTCGACCCGCCGCCCCGTAAACCTGAAATTTTCGGGTTCGGGTCAGCATACCTGACCCGTCACGGGTTGGCGGGTCGGGGTTCGGGTCAACAGATTTTCTGGCGGGTCTGTTGACCCGAACCCGACCCGCCAACCTGATTTGGACCCGAATTGCCACCCCTAACTGCAAGCGTGAAGGATTGATTTCATGATAATTTAGAGTTGCGGGATGAGGGAAAAAAACAGGGTGCAAATCAATAACAAAAAAAAATATAAAGTAAATAAATAAAAGGATAAGAGGAAAATGCTTGAATTGACGCTTAAAATGAATTTCGGTCTAGAAAAGCCACACTGCTTCGCAGGACGGGGTAGTTTAAAAGAATAAAGCGAAAGGAACATGGCGGGTGCGATCATACCAGCACTAATGCACCGGATCCCATCAGAACTCCGAAGTTAAGCGTGCTTGGGCGAGAGTAGTACTAGGATGGGTGACCCCCTGGGAAGTCCTCGTGTTGCACCCCTCTCTTTTTTGTTTCGAAATCCAAATTTCCTATTCGTTCTTTATCCTGTAGTAATTTAGCTCCGTCGGAACGATTGCTTAATATTTTGCTTCTTGTCGAAGCGTGAAGGAGGATCTGAAGGCGCGAGACAAATCAGGAACGGTACGGCTCGATCAAAGCCCGGATCGTCGCTCAAATTTGTCGGCGCAAATGTATCACCGCAACTAGGGGTGGCAATTTTCGACACGACCTGAAAACACGACACGAACCTAACACGAAATTAATGGGTTTGGGTTGAGGTTTCGGGAATTCGGGTCAGAATCGGGTTGGACCCGATGAACCCGAAAAGAAAACCGGTCGATTTCGGGTCAACCCGTGGTGACCTGATATGACCCGTTTACGAATTAAAAATAATTTAATAAACATAAAAATAATTTTATCTAACTAAACTAAGTTATTCTTTTTTTCAAAGGCATTAATTACTTAATCCTAAACGAATTTATTTAATTTGTGTGAAGTTGAAATTATTATACTTGGACAAATAATATATTATATTATTTTTCACTTTTGTATTGTTTTAATTTATTTTATATTTTGCTTGGGATAAAACACTTTTACGGTGTTTAATTTATTTTAGATTTGATTTGGAATCATTTATTTAAATTTTTATTACTTGATTATGTAATTAGTTTTGTGAGAAATTGATTTTATTAGAAATTACAGTGATAAATTAATAAATTAAAATTAAGTTTCGGGTCATTTCGGGTCGACCCGCCGCCCCGTAAACCTGAAATTTTCGGGTTCGGGTCAGCATACCTGACCCGTCACGGGTTGGCGGGTCGGGGTTCGGGTCAACAGATTTTCTGGCGGGTCTGTTGACCCGAACCCGACCCGCCAACCTGATTTGGACCCGAATTGCCACCCCTAACTGCAAGCGTGAAGGATTGATTTCATGATAATTTAGAGTTGCGGGATGAGGGAAAAAAACAGGGTGCAAATCAATAACAAAAAAAAATATAAAGTAAATAAATAAAAGGATAAGAGGAAAATGCTTGAATTGACGCTTAAAATGAATTTCGGTCTAGAAAAGCCACACTGCTTCGCAGGACGGGGTAGTTTAAAAGAATAAAGCGAAAGGAACATGGCGGGTGCGATCATACCAGCACTAATGCACTGGATCCCATCAGAACTCCGAAGTTAAGCGTGCTTGGGCGAGAGTAGTACTAGGATGGGTGACCCCCTGGGAAGTCCTCGTGTTGCACCCCTCTCTTTTTTGTTTCGAAATCCAAATTTCCTATTCGTTCTTTATCCTGTAGTAATTTAGCTCCGTCGGAACGATTGCTTAATATTTTGCTTCTTGTCGAAGCGTGAAGGAGGATCTGAAGGCGCGAGACAAATCAGGAACGGTACGGCTCGATCAAAGCCCGGATCGTCGCTCAAATTTGTCGGCGCAAATGTATCACCGCAACTAGGGGTGGCAATTTTCGACACGACCTGAAAACACGACACGAACCTAACACGAAATTAATGGGTTTGGGTTGAGGTTTCGGGAATTCGGGTCAGAATCGGGTTGGACCCGATGAACCCGAAAAGAAAACCGGTCGATTTCGGGTCAACCCATGGTGACCTGATATGACCCGTTTACGAATTAAAAATAATTTAATAAACATAAAAATAATTTTATCTAACTAAACTAAGTTATTCTTTTTTTCAAAGGCATTAATTACTTAATCCTAAACGAATTTATTTAATTTGTGTGAAGTTGAAATTATTATACTTGGACAAATAATATATTATATTATTTTTCACTTTTGTATTGTTTTAATTTATTTTATATTTTGCTTGGGATAAAACACTTTTACGGTGTTTAATTTATTTTAGATTTGATTTGGAATCATTTATTTAAATTTTTATTACTTGATTATGTAATTAGTTTTGTGAGAAATTGATTTTATTAGAAATTACAGTGATAAATTAATAAATTAAAATTAAGTTTCGGGTCATTTCGGGTCGACCCGCCGCCCCGTAAACCTGAAATTTTCGGGTTCGGGTCAGCATACCTGACCCGTCACGGGTTGGCGGGTCGGGGTTCGGGTCAACAGATTTTCTGGGGGGTCTGTTGACCCGAACCCGACCCGCCAACCTGATTTGGACCCGAATTGCCACCCCTAACTGCAAGCGTGAAGGATTGATTTCATGATAATTTAGAGTTGCGGGATGAGGGAAAAAAACAGGGTGCAAATCAATAACAAAAAAAAATATAAAGTAAATAAATAAAAGGATAAGAGGAAAATGCTTGAATTGACGCTTAAAATGAATTTCGGTCTAGAAAAGCCACACTGCTTCGCAGGACGGGGTAGTTTAAAAGAATAAAGCGAAAGGAACATGGCGGGTGCGATCATACCAGCACTAATGCACCGGATCCCATCAGAACTCCGAAGTTAAGCGTGCTTGGGCGAGAGTAGTACTAGGATGGGTGACCCCCTGGGAAGTCCTCGTGTTGCACCCCTCTCTTTTTTGTTTCGAAATCCAAATTTCCTATTCGTTCTTTATCCTGTAGTAATTTAGCTCCGTCGGAACGATTGCTTAATATTTTGCTTCTTGTCGAAGCGTGAAGGAGGATCTGAAGGCGCGAGACAAATCAGGAACGGTACGGCTCGATCAAAGCCCGGATCGTCGCTCAAATTTGTCGGCGCAAATGTATCACCGCAACTAGGGGTGGCAATTTTCGACACGACCTGAAAACACGACACGAACCTAACGCGCGCCTGCTGCCTTCCTTGGATGTGGTAGCCGTTTCTCAGGCTCCCTCTCCGGAATCGAACCCTAATTCTCCGTCACCCGTCACCACCATGGTAGGCCACTATCCTACCATCGAAAGTTGATAGGGCAGAAATTTGAATGATGCGTCGCCAGCACGAAGGCCATGCGATCCGTCGAGTTATCATGAATCATCGCAGCAACGGGCAGAGCCCGCGTCGACCTTTTATCTAATAAATGCATCCCTTCCAGAAGTCGGGGTTTGTTGCACGTATTAGCTCTAGAATTACTACGGTTATCCGAGTAGCAGGTACCATCAAACAAACTATAACTGATTTAATGAGCCATTCGCAGTTTCACAGTCTGAATTAGTTCATACTTACACATGCATGGCTTAATCTTTGAGACAAGCATATGACTACTGGCAGGATCAACCAGGTAGCATTCCTCACCGACGCCGACGTCGCACGAGGTCAACGAGCTCGAAGGAGACGTGACGTCTCGAGGCGACGATGGCAGTCGTTCGATGCGGGCGATTGACGCCAAGTTCAGGCAAATAGAGATCGACGATCTCCTGCCCTCCCGGTGTTCCGCGTCCAAGAGCTCGGGCTACAGTTCGTGGGCCGAGACGCATCGCTTGGCTGCGACTCGGAACACGGCCTCGCCTTTGCGGTTCCCCGACGCCGCCGCAGCCCGACCGGGCGGGACGGCGTTGGGAGAACGTTGAATGTTGTGGCATCCGAATTCCTTCTAATAGGTATGCAACACAGGAAACCCGTGGGCGGCCAAGGCTAACGATGCTG
>NW_027266262.1:550000-592500 GCF_036785885.1 Coffea arabica
TAGTTTTGTGAGAAATTGATTTTATTAGAAATTACAGTGATAAATTAATAAATTAAAATTAAGTTTCGGGTCATTTCGGGTCGACCCGCCGCCCCGTAAACCAGAAATTTTCGGGTTCGGGTCAGCATACCTGACCCGTCACGGGTTGGCGGGTCGGGGTTCGGGTCAACAGATTTTCTGGCGGGTCTGTTGACCCGAACCCGACCCGCCAACCTGATTTGGACCCGAATTGCCACCCCTAACTGCAAGCGTGAAGGATTGATTTCATGATAATTTAGAGTTGCGGGATGAGGGAAAAAAACAGGGTGCAAATCAATAACAAAAAAAAATATAAAGTAAATAAATAAAAGGATAAGAGGAAAATGCTTGAATTGACGCTTAAAATGAATTTCGGTCTAGAAAAGCCACACTGCTTCGCAGGACGGGGTAGTTTAAAAGAATAAAGCGAAAGGAACATGGCGGGTGCGATCATACCAGCACTAATGCACCGGATCCCATCAGAACTCCGAAGTTAAGCGTGCTTGGGCGAGAGTAGTACTAGGATGGGTGACCCCCTGGGAAGTCCTCGTGTTGCACCCCTTTCTTTTTTGTTTCGAAATCCAAATTTCCTATTCGTTCTTTATCCTGTAGTAATTTAGCTCCGTCGGAACGATTGCTTAATATTTTGCTTCTTGTCGAAGCGTGAAGGAGGATCTGAAGGCGCGAGACAAATCAGGAACGGTACGGCTCGATCAAAGCCCGGATCGTCGCTCAAATTTGTCGGCGCAAATGTATCACCGCAACTAGGGGTGGCAATTTTCGACACGACCTGAAAACACGACACGAACCTAACACGAAATTAATGGGTTTGGGTTGAGGTTTCGGGAATTCGGGTCAGAATCGGGTTGGACCCGATGAACCCGAAAAGAAAACCGGTCGATTTCGGGTCAACCCGTGGTGACCTGATATGACCCGATATGACCCGTTTACGAATTAAAAATAATTTAATAAACATAAAAATAATTTTATCTAACTAAACTAAGTTATTCTTTTTTTCAAAGGCATTAATTACTTAATCCTAAACGAATTTATTTAATTTGTGTGAAGTTGAAATTATTATACTTGGACAAATAATATATTATATTATTTTTCACTTTTGTATTGTTTTAATTTATTTTATATTTTGCTTGGGATAAAACACTTTTACGGTGTTTAATTTATTTTAGATTTGATTTGGAATCATTTATTTAAATTTTTATTACTTGATTATGTAATTAGTTTTGTGAGAAATTGATTTTATTAGAAATTACAGTGATAAATTAATAAATTAAAATTAAGTTTCGGGTCATTTCGGGTCGACCCGCCGCCCCGTAAACCTGAAATTTTCGGGTTCGGGTCAGCATACCTGACCCGTCACGGGTTGGCGGGTCGGGGTTCGGGTCAACAGATTTTCTGGCGGGTCTGTTGACCCGAACCCGACCCGCCAACCTGATTTGGACCCGAATTGCCACCCCTAACTGCAAGCGTGAAGGATTGATTTCATGATAATTTAGAGTTGCGGGATGAGGGAAAAAAACAGGGTGCAAATCAATAACAAAAAAAAATATAAAGTAAATAAATAAAAGGATAAGAGGAAAATGCTTGAATTGACGCTTAAAATGAATTTCGGTCTAGAAAAGCCACACTGCTTCGCAGGACGGGGTAGTTTAAAAGAATAAAGCGAAAGGAACATGGCGGGTGCGATCATACCAGCACTAATGCACCGGATCCCATCAGAACTCCGAAGTTAAGCGTGCTTGGGCGAGAGTAGTACTAGGATGGGTGACCCCCTGGGAAGTCCTCGTGTTGCACCCCTCTCTTTTTTGTTTCGAAATCCAAATTTCCTATTCGTTCTTTATCCTGTAGTAATTTAGCTCCGTCGGAACGATTGCTTAATATTTTGCTTCTTGTCGAAGCGTGAAGGAGGATCTGAAGGCGCGAGACAAATCAGGAACGGTACGGCTCGATCAAAGCCCGGATCGTCGCTCAAATTTGTCGGCGCAAATGTATCACCGCAACTAGGGGTGGCAATTTTCGACACGACCTGAAAACACGACACGAACCTAACACGAAATTAATGGGTTTGGGTTGAGGTTTCGGGAATTCGGGTCAGAATCGGGTTGGACCCGATGAACCCGAAAAGAAAACCGGTCGATTTCGGGTCAACCCGTGGTGACCTGATATGACCCGATATGACCCGTTTACGAATTAAAAATAATTTAATAAACATAAAAATAATTTTATCTAACTAAACTAAGTTATTCTTTTTTTCAAAGGCATTAATTACTTAATCCTAAACGAATTTATTTAATTTGTGTGAAGTTGAAATTATTATACTTGGACAAATAATATATTATATTATTTTTCACTTTTGTATTGTTTTAATTTATTTTATATTTTGCTTGGGATAAAACACTTTTACGGTGTTTAATTTATTTTAGATTTGATTTGGAATCATTTATTTAAATTTTTATTACTTGATTATGTAATTAGTTTTGTGAGAAATTGATTTTATTAGAAATTACAGTGATAAATTAATAAATTAAAATTAAGTTTCGGGTCATTTCGGGTCGACCCGCCGCCCCGTAAACCTGAAATTTTCGGGTTCGGGTCAGCATACCTGACCCGTCACGGGTTGGCGGGTCGGGGTTCGGGTCAACAGATTTTCTGGCGGGTCTGTTGACCCGAACCCGACCCGCCAACCTGATTTGGACCCGAATTGCCACCCCTAACTGCAAGCGTGAAGGATTGATTTCATGATAATTTAGAGTTGCGGGATGAGGGAAAAAAACAGGGTGCAAATCAATAACAAAAAAAAATATAAAGTAAATAAATAAAAGGATAAGAGGAAAATGCTTGAATTGACGCTTAAAATGAATTTCGGTCTAGAAAAGCCACACTGCTTCGCAGGACGGGGTAGTTTAAAAGAATAAAGCGAAAGGAACATGGCGGGTGCGATCATACCAGCACTAATGCACCGGATCCCATCAGAACTCCGAAGTTAAGCGTGCTTGGGCGAGAGTAGTACTAGGATGGGTGACCCCCTGGGAAGTCCTCGTGTTGCACCCCTCTCTTTTTTGTTTCGAAATCCAAATTTCCTATTCGTTCTTTATCCTGTAGTAATTTAGCTCCGTCGGAACGATTGCTTAATATTTTGCTTCTTGTCGAAGCGTGAAGGAGGATCTGAAGGCGCGAGACAAATCAGGAACGGTACGGCTCGATCAAAGCCCGGATCGTCGCTCAAATTTGTCGGCGCAAATGTATCACCGCAACTAGGGGTGGCAATTTTCGACACGACCTGAAAACACGACACGAACCTAACACGAAATTAATGGGTTTGGGTTGAGGTTTCGGGAATTCGGGTCAGAATCGGGTTGGACCCGATGAACCCGAAAAGAAAACCGGTCGATTTCGGGTCAACCCGTGGTGACCTGATATGACCCGATATGACCCGTTTACGAATTAAAAATAATTTAATAAACATAAAAATAATTTTATCTAACTAAACTAAGTTATTCTTTTTTTCAAAGGCATTAATTACTTAATCCTAAACGAATTTATTTAATTTGTGTGAAGTTGAAATTATTATACTTGGACAAATAATATATTATATTATTTTTCACTTTTGTATTGTTTTAATTTATTTTATATTTTGCTTGGGATAAAACACTTTTACGGTGTTTAATTTATTTTAGATTTGATTTGGAATCATTTATTTAAATTTTTATTACTTGATTATGTAATTAGTTTTGTGAGAAATTGATTTTATTAGAAATTACAGTGATAAATTAATAAATTAAAATTAAGTTTCGGGTCATTTCGGGTCGACCCGCCGCCCCGTAAACCTGAAATTTTCGGGTTCGGGTCAGCATACCTGACCCGTCACGGGTTGGCGGGTCGGGGTTCGGGTCAACAGATTTTCTGGCGGGTCTGTTGACCCGAACCCGACCCGCCAACCTGATTTGGACCCGAATTGCCACCCCTAACTGCAAGCGTGAAGGATTGATTTCATGATAATTTAGAGTTGCGGGATGAGGGAAAAAAACAGGGTGCAAATCAATAACAAAAAAAAATATAAAGTAAATAAATAAAAGGATAAGAGGAAAATGCTTGAATTGACGCTTAAAATGAATTTCGGTCTAGAAAAGCCACACTGCTTCGCAGGACGGGGTAGTTTAAAAGAATAAAGCGAAAGGAACATGGCGGGTGCGATCATACCAGCACTAATGCACCGGATCCCATCAGAACTCCGAAGTTAAGCGTGCTTGGGCGAGAGTAGTACTAGGATGGGTGACCCCCTGGGAAGTCCTCGTGTTGCACCCCTCTCTTTTTTGTTTCGAAATCCAAATTTCCTATTCGTTCTTTATCCTGTAGTAATTTAGCTCCGTCGGAACGATTGCTTAATATTTTGCTTCTTGTCGAAGCGTGAAGGAGGATCTGAAGGCGCGAGACAAATCAGGAACGGTACGGCTCGATCAAAGCCCGGATCGTCGCTCAAATTTGTCGGCGCAAATGTATCACCGCAACTAGGGGTGGCAATTTTCGACACGACCTGAAAACACGACACGAACCTAACACGAAATTAATGGGTTTGGGTTGAGGTTTCGGGAATTCGGGTCAGAATCGGGTTGGACCCGATGAACCCGAAAAGAAAACCGGTCGATTTCGGGTCAACCCGTGGTGACCTGATATGACCCGATATGACCCGTTTACGAATTAAAAATAATTTAATAAACATAAAAATAATTTTATCTAACTAAACTAAGTTATTCTTTTTTTCAAAGGCATTAATTACTTAATCCTAAACGAATTTATTTAATTTGTGTGAAGTTGAAATTATTATACTTGGACAAATAATATATTATATTATTTTTCACTTTTGTATTGTTTTAATTTATTTTATATTTTGCTTGGGATAAAACACTTTTACGGTGTTTAATTTATTTTAGATTTGATTTGGAATCATTTATTTAAATTTTTATTACTTGATTATGTAATTAGTTTTGTGAGAAATTGATTTTATTAGAAATTACAGTGATAAATTAATAAATTAAAATTAAGTTTCGGGTCATTTCGGGTCGACCCGCCGCCCCGTAAACCTGAAATTTTCGGGTTCGGGTCAGCATACCTGACCCGTCACGGGTTGGCGGGTCGGGGTTCGGGTCAACAGATTTTCTGGCGGGTCTGTTGACCCGAACCCGACCCGCCAACCTGATTTGGACCCGAATTGCCACCCCTAACTGCAAGCGTGAAGGATTGATTTCATGATAATTTAGAGTTGCGGGATGAGGGAAAAAAACAGGGTGCAAATCAATAACAAAAAAAAATATAAAGTAAATAAATAAAAGGATAAGAGGAAAATGCTTGAATTGACGCTTAAAATGAATTTCGGTCTAGAAAAGCCACACTGCTTCGCAGGACGGGGTAGTTTAAAAGAATAAAACGAAAGGAACATGGCGGGTGCGATCATACCAGCACTAATGCACCGGATCCCATCAGAACTCCGAAGTTAAGCGTGCTTGGGCGAGAGTAGTACTAGGATGGGTGACCCCCTGGGAAGTCCTCGTGTTGCATCCCTCTCTTTTTTGTTTCGAAATCCAAATTTCCTATTCGTTCTTTATCCTGTAGTAATTTAGCTCCGTCGGAACGATTGCTTAATATTTTGCTTCTTGTCGAAGCGTGAAGGAGGATCTGAAGGCGCGAGACAAATCAGGAACGGTACGGCTCGATCAAAGCCCGGATCGTCGCTCAAATTTGTCGGCGCAAATGTATCACCGCAACTAGGGGTGGCAATTTTCGACACGACCTGAAAACACGACACGAACCTAACACGAAATTAATGGGTTTGGGTTGAGGTTTCGGGAATTCGGGTCAGAATCGGGTTGGACCCGATGAACCCGAAAAGAAAACCGGTCGATTTCGGGTCAACCCGTGGTGACCTGATATGACCCGATATGACCCGTTTACGAATTAAAAATAATTTAATAAACATAAAAATAATTTTATCTAACTAAACTAAGTTATTCTTTTTTTCAAAGGCATTAATTACTTAATCCTAAACGAATTTATTTAATTTGTGTGAAGTTGAAATTATTATACTTGGACAAATAATATATTATATTATTTTTCACTTTTGTATTGTTTTAATTTATTTTATATTTTGCTTGGGATAAAACACTTTTACGGTGTTTAATTTATTTTAGATTTGATTTGGAATCATTTATTTAAATTTTTATTACTTGATTATGTAATTAGTTTTGTGAGAAATTGATTTTATTAGAAATTACAGTGATAAATTAATAAATTAAAATTAAGTTTCGGGTCATTTCGGGTCGACCCGCCGCCCCGTAAACCAGAAATTTTCGGGTTCGGGTCAGCATACCTGACCCGTCACGGGTTGGCGGGTCGGGGTTCGGGTCAACAGATTTTCTGGCGGGTCTGTTGACCCGAACCCGACCCGCCAACCTGATTTGGACCCGAATTGCCACCCCTAACTGCAAGCGTGAAGGATTGATTTCATGATAATTTAGAGTTGCGGGATGAGGGAAAAAAACAGGGTGCAAATCAATAACAAAAAAAAATATAAAGTAAATAAATAAAAGGATAAGAGGAAAATGCTTGAATTGACGCTTAAAATGAATTTCGGTCTAGAAAAGCCACACTGCTTCGCAGGACGGGGTAGTTTAAAAGAATAAAGCGAAAGGAACATGGCGGGTGCGATCATACCAGCACTAATGCACCGGATCCCATCAGAACTCCGAAGTTAAGCGTGCTTGGGCGAGAGTAGTACTAGGATGGGTGACCCCCTGGGAAGTCCTCGTGTTGCACCCCTTTCTTTTTTGTTTCGAAATCCAAATTTCCTATTCGTTCTTTATCCTGTAGTAATTTAGCTCCGTCGGAACGATTGCTTAATATTTTGCTTCTTGTCGAAGCGTGAAGGAGGATCTGAAGGCGCGAGACAAATCAGGAACGGTACGGCTCGATCAAAGCCCGGATCGTCGCTCAAATTTGTCGGCGCAAATGTATCACCGCAACTAGGGGTGGCAATTTTCGACACGACCTGAAAACACGACACGAACCTAACACGAAATTAATGGGTTTGGGTTGAGGTTTCGGGAATTCGGGTCAGAATCGGGTTGGACCCGATGAACCCGAAAAGAAAACCGGTCGATTTCGGGTCAACCCGTGGTGACCTGATATGACCCGATATGACCCGTTTACGAATTAAAAATAATTTAATAAACATAAAAATAATTTTATCTAACTAAACTAAGTTATTCTTTTTTTCAAAGGCATTAATTACTTAATCCTAAACGAATTTATTTAATTTGTGTGAAGTTGAAATTATTATACTTGGACAAATAATATATTATATTATTTTTCACTTTTGTATTGTTTTAATTTATTTTATATTTTGCTTGGGATAAAACACTTTTACGGTGTTTAATTTATTTTAGATTTGATTTGGAATCATTTATTTAAATTTTTATTACTTGATTATGTAATTAGTTTTGTGAGAAATTGATTTTATTAGAAATTACAGTGATAAATTAATAAATTAAAATTAAGTTTCGGGTCATTTCGGGTCGACCCGCCGCCCCGTAAACCTGAAATTTTCGGGTTCGGGTCAGCATACCTGACCCGTCACGGGTTGGCGGGTCGGGGTTCGGGTCAACAGATTTTCTGGCGGGTCTGTTGACCCGAACCCGACCCGCCAACCTGATTTGGACCCGAATTGCCACCCCTAACTGCAAGCGTGAAGGATTGATTTCATGATAATTTAGAGTTGCGGGATGAGGGAAAAAAACAGGGTGCAAATCAATAACAAAAAAAAATATAAAGTAAATAAATAAAAGGATAAGAGGAAAATGCTTGAATTGACGCTTAAAATGAATTTCGGTCTAGAAAAGCCACACTGCTTCGCAGGACGGGGTAGTTTAAAAGAATAAAGCGAAAGGAACATGGCGGGTGCGATCATACCAGCACTAATGCACCGGATCCCATCAGAACTCCGAAGTTAAGCGTGCTTGGGCGAGAGTAGTACTAGGATGGGTGACCCCCTGGGAAGTCCTCGTGTTGCACCCCTCTCTTTTTTGTTTCGAAATCCAAATTTCCTATTCGTTCTTTATCCTGTAGTAATTTAGCTCCGTCGGAACGATTGCTTAATATTTTGCTTCTTGTCGAAGCGTGAAGGAGGATCTGAAGGCGCGAGACAAATCAGGAACGGTACGGCTCGATCAAAGCCCGGATCGTCGCTCAAATTTGTCGGCGCAAATGTATCACCGCAACTAGGGGTGGCAATTTTCGACACGACCTGAAAACACGACACGAACCTAACACGAAATTAATGGGTTTGGGTTGAGGTTTCGGGAATTCGGGTCAGAATCGGGTTGGACCCGATGAACCCGAAAAGAAAACCGGTCGATTTCGGGTCAACCCGTGGTGACCTGATATGACCCGATATGACCCGTTTACGAATTAAAAATAATTTAATAAACATAAAAATAATTTTATCTAACTAAACTAAGTTATTCTTTTTTTCAAAGGCATTAATTACTTAATCCTAAACGAATTTATTTAATTTGTGTGAAGTTGAAATTATTATACTTGGACAAATAATATATTATATTATTTTTCACTTTTGTATTGTTTTAATTTATTTTATATTTTGCTTGGGATAAAACACTTTTACGGTGTTTAATTTATTTTAGATTTGATTTGGAATCATTTATTTAAATTTTTATTACTTGATTATGTAATTAGTTTTGTGAGAAATTGATTTTATTAGAAATTACAGTGATAAATTAATAAATTAAAATTAAGTTTCGGGTCATTTCGGGTCGACCCGCCGCCCCGTAAACCTGAAATTTTCGGGTTCGGGTCAGCATACCTGACCCGTCACGGGTTGGCGGGTCGGGGTTCGGGTCAACAGATTTTCTGGCGGGTCTGTTGACCCGAACCCGACCCGCCAACCTGATTTGGACCCGAATTGCCACCCCTAACTGCAAGCGTGAAGGATTGATTTCATGATAATTTAGAGTTGCGGGATGAGGGAAAAAAACAGGGTGCAAATCAATAACAAAAAAAAATATAAAGTAAATAAATAAAAGGATAAGAGGAAAATGCTTGAATTGACGCTTAAAATGAATTTCGGTCTAGAAAAGCCACACTGCTTCGCAGGACGGGGTAGTTTAAAAGAATAAAGCGAAAGGAACATGGCGGGTGCGATCATACCAGCACTAATGCACCGGATCCCATCAGAACTCCGAAGTTAAGCGTGCTTGGGCGAGAGTAGTACTAGGATGGGTGACCCCCTGGGAAGTCCTCGTGTTGCACCCCTCTCTTTTTTGTTTCGAAATCCAAATTTCCTATTCGTTCTTTATCCTGTAGTAATTTAGCTCCGTCGGAACGATTGCTTAATATTTTGCTTCTTGTCGAAGCGTGAAGGAGGATCTGAAGGCGCGAGACAAATCAGGAACGGTACGGCTCGATCAAAGCCCGGATCGTCGCTCAAATTTGTCGGCGCAAATGTATCACCGCAACTAGGGGTGGCAATTTTCGACACGACCTGAAAACACGACACGAACCTAACACGAAATTAATGGGTTTGGGTTGAGGTTTCGGGAATTCGGGTCAGAATCGGGTTGGACCCGATGAACCCGAAAAGAAAACCGGTCGATTTCGGGTCAACCCGTGGTGACCTGATATGACCCGATATGACCCGTTTACGAATTAAAAATAATTTAATAAACATAAAAATAATTTTATCTAACTAAACTAAGTTATTCTTTTTTTCAAAGGCATTAATTACTTAATCCTAAACGAATTTATTTAATTTGTGTGAAGTTGAAATTATTATACTTGGACAAATAATATATTATATTATTTTTCACTTTTGTATTGTTTTAATTTATTTTATATTTTGCTTGGGATAAAACACTTTTACGGTGTTTAATTTATTTTAGATTTGATTTGGAATCATTTATTTAAATTTTTATTACTTGATTATGTAATTAGTTTTGTGAGAAATTGATTTTATTAGAAATTACAGTGATAAATTAATAAATTAAAATTAAGTTTCGGGTCATTTCGGGTCGACCCGCCGCCCCGTAAACCTGAAATTTTCGGGTTCGGGTCAGCATACCTGACCCGTCACGGGTTGGCGGGTCGGGGTTCGGGTCAACAGATTTTCTGGCGGGTCTGTTGACCCGAACCCGACCCGCCAACCTGATTTGGACCCGAATTGCCACCCCTAACTGCAAGCGTGAAGGATTGATTTCATGATAATTTAGAGTTGCGGGATGAGGGAAAAAAACAGGGTGCAAATCAATAACAAAAAAAAATATAAAGTAAATAAATAAAAGGATAAGAGGAAAATGCTTGAATTGACGCTTAAAATGAATTTCGGTCTAGAAAAGCCACACTGCTTCGCAGGACGGGGTAGTTTAAAAGAATAAAGCGAAAGGAACATGGCGGGTGCGATCATACCAGCACTAATGCACCGGATCCCATCAGAACTCCGAAGTTAAGCGTGCTTGGGCGAGAGTAGTACTAGGATGGGTGACCCCCTGGGAAGTCCTCGTGTTGCACCCCTCTCTTTTTTGTTTCGAAATCCAAATTTCCTATTCGTTCTTTATCCTGTAGTAATTTAGCTCCGTCGGAACGATTGCTTAATATTTTGCTTCTTGTCGAAGCGTGAAGGAGGATCTGAAGGCGCGAGACAAATCAGGAACGGTACGGCTCGATCAAAGCCCGGATCGTCGCTCAAATTTGTCGGCGCAAATGTATCACCGCAACTAGGGGTGGCAATTTTCGACACGACCTGAAAACACGACACGAACCTAACACGAAATTAATGGGTTTGGGTTGAGGTTTCGGGAATTCGGGTCAGAATCGGGTTGGACCCGATGAACCCGAAAAGAAAACCGGTCGATTTCGGGTCAACCCGTGGTGACCTGATATGACCCGATATGACCCGTTTACGAATTAAAAATAATTTAATAAACATAAAAATAATTTTATCTAACTAAACTAAGTTATTCTTTTTTTCAAAGGCATTAATTACTTAATCCTAAACGAATTTATTTAATTTGTGTGAAGTTGAAATTATTATACTTGGACAAATAATATATTATATTATTTTTCACTTTTGTATTGTTTTAATTTATTTTATATTTTGCTTGGGATAAAACACTTTTACGGTGTTTAATTTATTTTAGATTTGATTTGGAATCATTTATTTAAATTTTTATTACTTGATTATGTAATTAGTTTTGTGAGAAATTGATTTTATTAGAAATTACAGTGATAAATTAATAAATTAAAATTAAGTTTCGGGTCATTTCGGGTCGACCCGCCGCCCCGTAAACCTGAAATTTTCGGGTTCGGGTCAGCATACCTGACCCGTCACGGGTTGGCGGGTCGGGGTTCGGGTCAACAGATTTTCTGGCGGGTCTGTTGACCCGAACCCGACCCGCCAACCTGATTTGGACCCGAATTGCCACCCCTAACTGCAAGCGTGAAGGATTGATTTCATGATAATTTAGAGTTGCGGGATGAGGGAAAAAAACAGGGTGCAAATCAATAACAAAAAAAAATATAAAGTAAATAAATAAAAGGATAAGAGGAAAATGCTTGAATTGACGCTTAAAATGAATTTCGGTCTAGAAAAGCCACACTGCTTCGCAGGACGGGGTAGTTTAAAAGAATAAAGCGAAAGGAACATGGCGGGTGCGATCATACCAGCACTAATGCACCGGATCCCATCAGAACTCCGAAGTTAAGCGTGCTTGGGCGAGAGTAGTACTAGGATGGGTGACCCCCTGGGAAGTCCTCGTGTTGCACCCCTCTCTTTTTTGTTTCGAAATCCAAATTTCCTATTCGTTCTTTATCCTGTAGTAATTTAGCTCCGTCGGAACGATTGCTTAATATTTTGCTTCTTGTCGAAGCGTGAAGGAGGATCTGAAGGCGCGAGACAAATCAGGAACGGTACGGCTCGATCAAAGCCCGGATCGTCGCTCAAATTTGTCGGCGCAAATGTATCACCGCAACTAGGGGTGGCAATTTTCGACACGACCTGAAAACACGACACGAACCTAACACGAAATTAATGGGTTTGGGTTGAGGTTTCGGGAATTCGGGTCAGAATCGGGTTGGACCCGATGAACCCGAAAAGAAAACCGGTCGATTTCGGGTCAACCCGTGGTGACCTGATATGACCCGATATGACCCGTTTACGAATTAAAAATAATTTAATAAACATAAAAATAATTTTATCTAACTAAACTAAGTTATTCTTTTTTTCAAAGGCATTAATTACTTAATCCTAAACGAATTTATTTAATTTGTGTGAAGTTGAAATTATTATACTTGGACAAATAATATATTATATTATTTTTCACTTTTGTATTGTTTTAATTTATTTTATATTTTGCTTGGGATAAAACACTTTTACGGTGTTTAATTTATTTTAGATTTGATTTGGAATCATTTATTTAAATTTTTATTACTTGATTATGTAATTAGTTTTGTGAGAAATTGATTTTATTAGAAATTACAGTGATAAATTAATAAATTAAAATTAAGTTTCGGGTCATTTCGGGTCGACCCGCCGCCCCGTAAACCTGAAATTTTCGGGTTCGGGTCAGCATACCTGACCCGTCACGGGTTGGCGGGTCGGGGTTCGGGTCAACAGATTTTCTGGCGGGTCTGTTGACCCGAACCCGACCCGCCAACCTGATTTGGACCCGAATTGCCACCCCTAACTGCAAGCGTGAAGGATTGATTTCATGATAATTTAGAGTTGCGGGATGAGGGAAAAAAACAGGGTGCAAATCAATAACAAAAAAAAATATAAAGTAAATAAATAAAAGGATAAGAGGAAAATGCTTGAATTGACGCTTAAAATGAATTTCGGTCTAGAAAAGCCACACTGCTTCGCAGGACGGGGTAGTTTAAAAGAATAAAGCGAAAGGAACATGGCGGGTGCGATCATACCAGCACTAATGCACCGGATCCCATCAGAACTCCGAAGTTAAGCGTGCTTGGGCGAGAGTAGTACTAGGATGGGTGACCCCCTGGGAAGTCCTCGTGTTGCACCCCTCTCTTTTTTGTTTCGAAATCCAAATTTCCTATTCGTTCTTTATCCTGTAGTAATTTAGCTCCGTCGGAACGATTGCTTAATATTTTGCTTCTTGTCGAAGCGTGAAGGAGGATCTGAAGGCGCGAGACAAATCAGGAACGGTACGGCTCGATCAAAGCCCGGATCGTCGCTCAAATTTGTCGGCGCAAATGTATCACCGCAACTAGGGGTGGCAATTTTCGACACGACCTGAAAACACGACACGAACCTAACACGAAATTAATGGGTTTGGGTTGAGGTTTCGGGAATTCGGGTCAGAATCGGGTTGGACCCGATGAACCCGAAAAGAAAACCGGTCGATTTCGGGTCAACCCGTGGTGACCTGATATGACCCGATATGACCCGTTTACGAATTAAAAATAATTTAATAAACATAAAAATAATTTTATCTAACTAAACTAAGTTATTCTTTTTTTCAAAGGCATTAATTACTTAATCCTAAACGAATTTATTTAATTTGTGTGAAGTTGAAATTATTATACTTGGACAAATAATATATTATATTATTTTTCACTTTTGTATTGTTTTAATTTATTTTATATTTTGCTTGGGATAAAACACTTTTACGGTGTTTAATTTATTTTAGATTTGATTTGGAATCATTTATTTAAATTTTTATTACTTGATTATGTAATTAGTTTTGTGAGAAATTGATTTTATTAGAAATTACAGTGATAAATTAATAAATTAAAATTAAGTTTCGGGTCATTTCGGGTCGACCCGCCGCCCCGTAAACCTGAAATTTTCGGGTTCGGGTCAGCATACCTGACCCGTCACGGGTTGGCGGGTCGGGGTTCGGGTCAACAGATTTTCTGGCGGGTCTGTTGACCCGAACCCGACCCGCCAACCTGATTTGGACCCGAATTGCCACCCCTAACTGCAAGCGTGAAGGATTGATTTCATGATAATTTAGAGTTGCGGGATGAGGGAAAAAAACAGGGTGCAAATCAATAACAAAAAAAAATATAAAGTAAATAAATAAAAGGATAAGAGGAAAATGCTTGAATTGACGCTTAAAATGAATTTCGGTCTAGAAAAGCCACACTGCTTCGCAGGACGGGGTAGTTTAAAAGAATAAAGCGAAAGGAACATGGCGGGTGCGATCATACCAGCACTAATGCACCGGATCCCATCAGAACTCCGAAGTTAAGCGTGCTTGGGCGAGAGTAGTACTAGGATGGGTGACCCCCTGGGAAGTCCTCGTGTTGCACCCCTCTCTTTTTTGTTTCGAAATCCAAATTTCCTATTCGTTCTTTATCCTGTAGTAATTTAGCTCCGTCGGAACGATTGCTTAATATTTTGCTTCTTGTCGAAGCGTGAAGGAGGATCTGAAGGCGCGAGACAAATCAGGAACGGTACGGCTCGATCAAAGCCCGGATCGTCGCTCAAATTTGTCGGCGCAAATGTATCACCGCAACTATGGGTGGCAATTTTCGACACGACCTGAAAACACGACACGAACCTAACACGAAATTAATGGGTTTGGGTTGAGGTTTCGGGAATTCGGGTCAGAATCGGGTTGGACCCGATGAACCCGAAAAGAAAACCGGTCGATTTCGGGTCAACCCGTGGTGACCTGATATGACCCGATATGACCCGTTTACGAATTAAAAATAATTTAATAAACATAAAAATAATTTTATCTAACTAAACTAAGTTATTCTTTTTTTCAAAGGCATTAATTACTTAATCCTAAACGAATTTATTTAATTTGTGTGAAGTTGAAATTATTATACTTGGACAAATAATATATTATATTATTTTTCACTTTTGTATTGTTTTAATTTATTTTATATTTTGCTTGGGATAAAACACTTTTACGGTGTTTAATTTATTTTAGATTTGATTTGGAATCATTTATTTAAATTTTTATTACTTGATTATGTAATTAGTTTTGTGAGAAATTGATTTTATTAGAAATTACAGTGATAAATTAATAAATTAAAATTAAGTTTCGGGTCATTTCGGGTCGACCCGCCGCCCCGTAAACCTGAAATTTTCGGGTTCGGGTCAGCATACCTGACCCGTCACGGGTTGGCGGGTCGGGGTTCGGGTCAACAGATTTTCTGGCGGGTCTGTTGACCCGAACCCGACCCGCCAACCTGATTTGGACCCGAATTGCCACCCCTAACTGCAAGCGTGAAGGATTGATTTCATGATAATTTAGAGTTGCGGGATGAGGGAAAAAAACAGGGTGCAAATCAATAACAAAAAAAAATATAAAGTAAATAAATAAAAGGATAAGAGGAAAATGCTTGAATTGACGCTTAAAATGAATTTCGGTCTAGAAAAGCCACACTGCTTCGCAGGACGGGGTAGTTTAAAAGAATAAAGCGAAAGGAACATGGCGGGTGCGATCATACCAGCACTAATGCACCGGATCCCATCAGAACTCCGAAGTTAAGCGTGCTTGGGCGAGAGTAGTACTAGGATGGGTGACCCCCTGGGAAGTCCTCGTGTTGCACCCCTCTCTTTTTTGTTTCGAAATCCAAATTTCCTATTCGTTCTTTATCCTGTAGTAATTTAGCTCCGTCGGAACGATTGCTTAATATTTTGCTTCTTGTCGAAGCGTGAAGGAGGATCTGAAGGCGCGAGACAAATCAGGAACGGTACGGCTCGATCAAAGCCCGGATCGTCGCTCAAATTTGTCGGCGCAAATGTATCACCGCAACTAGGGGTGGCAATTTTCGACACGACCTGAAAACACGACACGAACCTAACACGAAATTAATGGGTTTGGGTTGAGGTTTCGGGAATTCGGGTCAGAATCGGGTTGGACCCGATGAACCCGAAAAGAAAACCGGTCGATTTCGGGTCAACCCGTGGTGACCTGATATGACCCGATATGACCCGTTTACGAATTAAAAATAATTTAATAAACATAAAAATAATTTTATCTAACTAAACTAAGTTATTCTTTTTTTCAAAGGCATTAATTACTTAATCCTAAACGAATTTATTTAATTTGTGTGAAGTTGAAATTATTATACTTGGACAAATAATATATTATATTATTTTTCACTTTTGTATTGTTTTAATTTATTTTATATTTTGCTTGGGATAAAACACTTTTACGGTGTTTAATTTATTTTAGATTTGATTTGGAATCATTTATTTAAATTTTTATTACTTGATTATGTAATTAGTTTTGTGAGAAATTGATTTTATTAGAAATTACAGTGATAAATTAATAAATTAAAATTAAGTTTCGGGTCATTTCGGGTCGACCCGCCGCCCCGTAAACCTGAAATTTTCGGGTTCGGGTCAGCATACCTGACCCGTCACGGGTTGGCGGGTCGGGGTTCGGGTCAACAGATTTTCTGGCGGGTCTGTTGACCCGAACCCGACCCGCCAACCTGATTTGGACCCGAATTGCCACCCCTAACTGCAAGCGTGAAGGATTGATTTCATGATAATTTAGAGTTGCGGGATGAGGGAAAAAAACAGGGTGCAAATCAATAACAAAAAAAAATATAAAGTAAATAAATAAAAGGATAAGAGGAAAATGCTTGAATTGACGCTTAAAATGAATTTCGGTCTAGAAAAGCCACACTGCTTCGCAGGACGGGGTAGTTTAAAAGAATAAAGCGAAAGGAACATGGCGGGTGCGATCATACCAGCACTAATGCACCGGATCCCATCAGAACTCCGAAGTTAAGCGTGCTTGGGCGAGAGTAGTACTAGGATGGGTGACCCCCTGGGAAGTCCTCGTGTTGCACCCCTCTCTTTTTTGTTTCGAAATCCAAATTTCCTATTCGTTCTTTATCCTGTAGTAATTTAGCTCCGTCGGAACGATTGCTTAATATTTTGCTTCTTGTCGAAGCGTGAAGGAGGATCTGAAGGCGCGAGACAAATCAGGAACGGTACGGCTCGATCAAAGCCCGGATCGTCGCTCAAATTTGTCGGCGCAAATGTATCACCGCAACTAGGGGTGGCAATTTTCGACACGACCTGAAAACACGACACGAACCTAACACGAAATTAATGGGTTTGGGTTGAGGTTTCGGGAATTCGGGTCAGAATCGGGTTGGACCCGATGAACCCGAAAAGAAAACCGGTCGATTTCGGGTCAACCCGTGGTGACCTGATATGACCCGATATGACCCGTTTACGAATTAAAAATAATTTAATAAACATAAAAATAATTTTATCTAACTAAACTAAGTTATTCTTTTTTTCAAAGGCATTAATTACTTAATCCTAAACGAATTTATTTAATTTGTGTGAAGTTGAAATTATTATACTTGGACAAATAATATATTATATTATTTTTCACTTTTGTATTGTTTTAATTTATTTTATATTTTGCTTGGGATAAAACACTTTTACGGTGTTTAATTTATTTTAGATTTGATTTGGAATCATTTATTTAAATTTTTATTACTTGATTATGTAATTAGTTTTGTGAGAAATTGATTTTATTAGAAATTACAGTGATAAATTAATAAATTAAAATTAAGTTTCGGGTCATTTCGGGTCGACCCGCCGCCCCGTAAACCTGAAATTTTCGGGTTCGGGTCAGCATACCTGACCCGTCACGGGTTGGCGGGTCGGGGTTCGGGTCAACAGATTTTCTGGCGGGTCTGTTGACCCGAACCCGACCCGCCAACCTGATTTGGACCCGAATTGCCACCCCTAACTGCAAGCGTGAAGGATTGATTTCATGATAATTTAGAGTTGCGGGATGAGGGAAAAAAACAGGGTGCAAATCAATAACAAAAAAAAATATAAAGTAAATAAATAAAAGGATAAGAGGAAAATGCTTGAATTGACGCTTAAAATGAATTTCGGTCTAGAAAAGCCACACTGCTTCGCAGGACGGGGTAGTTTAAAAGAATAAAGCGAAAGGAACATGGCGGGTGCGATCATACCAGCACTAATGCACCGGATCCCATCAGAACTCCGAAGTTAAGCGTGCTTGGGCGAGAGTAGTACTAGGATGGGTGACCCCCTGGGAAGTCCTCGTGTTGCACCCCTCTCTTTTTTGTTTCGAAATCCAAATTTCCTATTCGTTCTTTATCCTGTAGTAATTTAGCTCCGTCGGAACGATTGCTTAATATTTTGCTTCTTGTCGAAGCGTGAAGGAGGATCTGAAGGCGCGAGACAAATCAGGAACGGTACGGCTCGATCAAAGCCCGGATCGTCGCTCAAATTTGTCGGCGCAAATGTATCACCGCAACTAGGGGTGGCAATTTTCGACACGACCTGAAAACACGACACGAACCTAACACGAAATTAATGGGTTTGGGTTGAGGTTTCGGGAATTCGGGTCAGAATCGGGTTGGACCCGATGAACCCGAAAAGAAAACCGGTCGATTTCGGGTCAACCCGTGGTGACCTGATATGACCCGATATGACCCGTTTACGAATTAAAAATAATTTAATAAACATAAAAATAATTTTATCTAACTAAACTAAGTTATTCTTTTTTTCAAAGGCATTAATTACTTAATCCTAAACGAATTTATTTAATTTGTGTGAAGTTGAAATTATTATACTTGGACAAATAATATATTATATTATTTTTCACTTTTGTATTGTTTTAATTTATTTTATATTTTGCTTGGGATAAAACACTTTTACGGTGTTTAATTTATTTTAGATTTGATTTGGAATCATTTATTTAAATTTTTATTACTTGATTATGTAATTAGTTTTGTGAGAAATTGATTTTATTAGAAATTACAGTGATAAATTAATAAATTAAAATTAAGTTTCGGGTCATTTCGGGTCGACCCGCCGCCCCGTAAACCTGAAATTTTCGGGTTCGGGTCAGCATACCTGACCCGTCACGGGTTGGCGGGTCGGGGTTCGGGTCAACAGATTTTCTGGCGGGTCTGTTGACCCGAACCCGACCCGCCAACCTGATTTGGACCCGAATTGCCACCCCTAACTGCAAGCGTGAAGGATTGATTTCATGATAATTTAGAGTTGCGGGATGAGGGAAAAAAACAGGGTGCAAATCAATAACAAAAAAAAATATAAAGTAAATAAATAAAAGGATAAGAGGAAAATGCTTGAATTGACGCTTAAAATGAATTTCGGTCTAGAAAAGCCACACTGCTTCGCAGGACGGGGTAGTTTAAAAGAATAAAGCGAAAGGAACATGGCGGGTGCGATCATACCAGCACTAATGCACCGGATCCCATCAGAACTCCGAAGTTAAGCGTGCTTGGGCGAGAGTAGTACTAGGATGGGTGACCCCCTGGGAAGTCCTCGTGTTGCACCCCTCTCTTTTTTGTTTCGAAATCCAAATTTCCTATTCGTTCTTTATCCTGTAGTAATTTAGCTCCGTCGGAACGATTGCTTAATATTTTGCTTCTTGTCGAAGCGTGAAGGAGGATCTGAAGGCGCGAGACAAATCAGGAACGGTACGGCTCGATCAAAGCCCGGATCGTCGCTCAAATTTGTCGGCGCAAATGTATCACCGCAACTAGGGGTGGCAATTTTCGACACGACCTGAAAACACGACACGAACCTAACACGAAATTAATGGGTTTGGGTTGAGGTTTCGGGAATTCGGGTCAGAATCGGGTTGGACCCGATGAACCCGAAAAGAAAACCGGTCGATTTCGGGTCAACCCGTGGTGACCTGATATGACCCGATATGACCCGTTTACGAATTAAAAATAATTTAATAAACATAAAAATAATTTTATCTAACTAAACTAAGTTATTCTTTTTTTCAAAGGCATTAATTACTTAATCCTAAACGAATTTATTTAATTTGTGTGAAGTTGAAATTATTATACTTGGACAAATAATATATTATATTATTTTTCACTTTTGTATTGTTTTAATTTATTTTATATTTTGCTTGGGATAAAACACTTTTACGGTGTTTAATTTATTTTAGATTTGATTTGGAATCATTTATTTAAATTTTTATTACTTGATTATGTAATTAGTTTTGTGAGAAATTGATTTTATTAGAAATTACAGTGATAAATTAATAAATTAAAATTAAGTTTCGGGTCATTTCGGGTCGACCCGCCGCCCCGTAAACCTGAAATTTTCGGGTTCGGGTCAGCATACCTGACCCGTCACGGGTTGGCGGGTCGGGGTTCGGGTCAACAGATTTTCTGGCGGGTCTGTTGACCCGAACCCGACCCGCCAACCTGATTTGGACCCGAATTGCCACCCCTAACTGCAAGCGTGAAGGATTGATTTCATGATAATTTAGAGTTGCGGGATGAGGGAAAAAAACAGGGTGCAAATCAATAACAAAAAAAAATATAAAGTAAATAAATAAAAGGATAAGAGGAAAATGCTTGAATTGACGCTTAAAATGAATTTCGGTCTAGAAAAGCCACACTGCTTCGCAGGACGGGGTAGTTTAAAAGAATAAAGCGAAAGGAACATGGCGGGTGCGATCATACCAGCACTAATGCACCGGATCCCATCAGAACTCCGAAGTTAAGCGTGCTTGGGCGAGAGTAGTACTAGGATGGGTGACCCCCTGGGAAGTCCTCGTGTTGCACCCCTCTCTTTTTTGTTTCGAAATCCAAATTTCCTATTCGTTCTTTATCCTGTAGTAATTTAGCTCCGTCGGAACGATTGCTTAATATTTTGCTTCTTGTCGAAGCGTGAAGGAGGATCTGAAGGCGCGAGACAAATCAGGAACGGTACGGCTCGATCAAAGCCCGGATCGTCGCTCAAATTTGTCGGCGCAAATGTATCACCGCAACTAGGGGTGGCAATTTTCGACACGACCTGAAAACACGACACGAACCTAACACGAAATTAATGGGTTTGGGTTGAGGTTTCGGGAATTCGGGTCAGAATCGGGTTGGACCCGATGAACCCGAAAAGAAAACCGGTCGATTTCGGGTCAACCCGTGGTGACCTGATATGACCCGATATGACCCGTTTACGAATTAAAAATAATTTAATAAACATAAAAATAATTTTATCTAACTAAACTAAGTTATTCTTTTTTTCAAAGGCATTAATTACTTAATCCTAAACGAATTTATTTAATTTGTGTGAAGTTGAAATTATTATACTTGGACAAATAATATATTATATTATTTTTCACTTTTGTATTGTTTTAATTTATTTTATATTTTGCTTGGGATAAAACACTTTTACGGTGTTTAATTTATTTTAGATTTGATTTGGAATCATTTATTTAAATTTTTATTACTTGATTATGTAATTAGTTTTGTGAGAAATTGATTTTATTAGAAATTACAGTGATAAATTAATAAATTAAAATTAAGTTTCGGGTCATTTCGGGTCGACCCGCCGCCCCGTAAACCTGAAATTTTCGGGTTCGGGTCAGCATACCTGACCCGTCACGGGTTGGCGGGTCGGGGTTCGGGTCAACAGATTTTCTGGCGGGTCTGTTGACCCGAACCCGACCCGCCAACCTGATTTGGACCCGAATTGCCACCCCTAACTGCAAGCGTGAAGGATTGATTTCATGATAATTTAGAGTTGCGGGATGAGGGAAAAAAACAGGGTGCAAATCAATAACAAAAAAAAATATAAAGTAAATAAATAAAAGGATAAGAGGAAAATGCTTGAATTGACGCTTAAAATGAATTTCGGTCTAGAAAAGCCACACTGCTTCGCAGGACGGGGTAGTTTAAAAGAATAAAGCGAAAGGAACATGGCGGGTGCGATCATACCAGCACTAATGCACCGGATCCCATCAGAACTCCGAAGTTAAGCGTGCTTGGGCGAGAGTAGTACTAGGATGGGTGACCCCCTGGGAAGTCCTCGTGTTGCACCCCTCTCTTTTTTGTTTCGAAATCCAAATTTCCTATTCGTTCTTTATCCTGTAGTAATTTAGCTCCGTCGGAACGATTGCTTAATATTTTGCTTCTTGTCGAAGCGTGAAGGAGGATCTGAAGGCGCGAGACAAATCAGGAACGGTACGGCTCGATCAAAGCCCGGATCGTCGCTCAAATTTGTCGGCGCAAATGTATCACCGCAACTAGGGGTGGCAATTTTCGACACGACCTGAAAACACGACACGAACCTAACACGAAATTAATGGGTTTGGGTTGAGGTTTCGGGAATTCGGGTCAGAATCGGGTTGGACCCGATGAACCCGAAAAGAAAACCGGTCGATTTCGGGTCAACCCGTGGTGACCTGATATGACCCGATATGACCCGTTTACGAATTAAAAATAATTTAATAAACATAAAAATAATTTTATCTAACTAAACTAAGTTATTCTTTTTTTCAAAGGCATTAATTACTTAATCCTAAACGAATTTATTTAATTTGTGTGAAGTTGAAATTATTATACTTGGACAAATAATATATTATATTATTTTTCACTTTTGTATTGTTTTAATTTATTTTATATTTTGCTTGGGATAAAACACTTTTACGGTGTTTAATTTATTTTAGATTTGATTTGGAATCATTTATTTAAATTTTTATTACTTGATTATGTAATTAGTTTTGTGAGAAATTGATTTTATTAGAAATTACAGTGATAAATTAATAAATTAAAATTAAGTTTCGGGTCATTTCGGGTCGACCCGCCGCCCCGTAAACCTGAAATTTTCGGGTTCGGGTCAGCATACCTGACCCGTCACGGGTTGGCGGGTCGGGGTTCGGGTCAACAGATTTTCTGGCGGGTCTGTTGACCCGAACCCGACCCGCCAACCTGATTTGGACCCGAATTGCCACCCCTAACTGCAAGCGTGAAGGATTGATTTCATGATAATTTAGAGTTGCGGGATGAGGGAAAAAAACAGGGTGCAAATCAATAACAAAAAAAAATATAAAGTAAATAAATAAAAGGATAAGAGGAAAATGCTTGAATTGACGCTTAAAATGAATTTCGGTCTAGAAAAGCCACACTGCTTCGCAGGACGGGGTAGTTTAAAAGAATAAAGCGAAAGGAACATGGCGGGTGCGATCATACCAGCACTAATGCACCGGATCCCATCAGAACTCCGAAGTTAAGCGTGCTTGGGCGAGAGTAGTACTAGGATGGGTGACCCCCTGGGAAGTCCTCGTGTTGCACCCCTCTCTTTTTTGTTTCGAAATCCAAATTTCCTATTCGTTCTTTATCCTGTAGTAATTTAGCTCCGTCGGAACGATTGCTTAATATTTTGCTTCTTGTCGAAGCGTGAAGGAGGATCTGAAGGCGCGAGACAAATCAGGAACGGTACGGCTCGATCAAAGCCCGGATCGTCGCTCAAATTTGTCGGCGCAAATGTATCACCGCAACTAGGGGTGGCAATTTTCGACACGACCTGAAAACACGACACGAACCTAACACGAAATTAATGGGTTTGGGTTGAGGTTTCGGGAATTCGGGTCAGAATCGGGTTGGACCCGATGAACCCGAAAAGAAAACCGGTCGATTTCGGGTCAACCCGTGGTGACCTGATATGACCCGATATGACCCGTTTACGAATTAAAAATAATTTAATAAACATAAAAATAATTTTATCTAACTAAACTAAGTTATTCTTTTTTTCAAAGGCATTAATTACTTAATCCTAAACGAATTTATTTAATTTGTGTGAAGTTGAAATTATTATACTTGGACAAATAATATATTATATTATTTTTCACTTTTGTATTGTTTTAATTTATTTTATATTTTGCTTGGGATAAAACACTTTTACGGTGTTTAATTTATTTTAGATTTGATTTGGAATCATTTATTTAAATTTTTATTACTTGATTATGTAATTAGTTTTGTGAGAAATTGATTTTATTAGAAATTACAGTGATAAATTAATAAATTAAAATTAAGTTTCGGGTCATTTCGGGTCGACCCGCCGCCCCGTAAACCTGAAATTTTCGGGTTCGGGTCAGCATACCTGACCCGTCACGGGTTGGCGGGTCGGGGTTCGGGTCAACAGATTTTCTGGCGGGTCTGTTGACCCGAACCCGACCCGCCAACCTGATTTGGACCCGAATTGCCACCCCTAACTGCAAGCGTGAAGGATTGATTTCATGATAATTTAGAGTTGCGGGATGAGGGAAAAAAACAGGGTGCAAATCAATAACAAAAAAAAATATAAAGTAAATAAATAAAAGGATAAGAGGAAAATGCTTGAATTGACGCTTAAAATGAATTTCGGTCTAGAAAAGCCACACTGCTTCGCAGGACGGGGTAGTTTAAAAGAATAAAGCGAAAGGAACATGGCGGGTGCGATCATACCAGCACTAATGCACCGGATCCCATCAGAACTCCGAAGTTAAGCGTGCTTGGGCGAGAGTAGTACTAGGATGGGTGACCCCCTGGGAAGTCCTCGTGTTGCACCCCTCTCTTTTTTGTTTCGAAATCCAAATTTCCTATTCGTTCTTTATCCTGTAGTAATTTAGCTCCGTCGGAACGATTGCTTAATATTTTGCTTCTTGTCGAAGCGTGAAGGAGGATCTGAAGGCGCGAGACAAATCAGGAACGGTACGGCTCGATCAAAGCCCGGATCGTCGCTCAAATTTGTCGGCGCAAATGTATCACCGCAACTAGGGGTGGCAATTTTCGACACGACCTGAAAACACGACACGAACCTAACACGAAATTAATGGGTTTGGGTTGAGGTTTCGGGAATTCGGGTCAGAATCGGGTTGGACCCGATGAACCCGAAAAGAAAACCGGTCGATTTCGGGTCAACCCGTGGTGACCTGATATGACCCGATATGACCCGTTTACGAATTAAAAATAATTTAATAAACATAAAAATAATTTTATCTAACTAAACTAAGTTATTCTTTTTTTCAAAGGCATTAATTACTTAATCCTAAACGAATTTATTTAATTTGTGTGAAGTTGAAATTATTATACTTGGACAAATAATATATTATATTATTTTTCACTTTTGTATTGTTTTAATTTATTTTATATTTTGCTTGGGACAAAACACTTTTACGGTGTTTAATTTATTTTAGATTTGATTTGGAATCATTTATTTAAATTTTTATTACTTGATTATGTAATTAGTTTTGTGAGAAATTGATTTTATTAGAAATTACAGTGATAAATTAATAAATTAAAATTAAGTTTCGGGTCATTTCGGGTCGACCCGCCGCCCCGTAAACCTGAAATTTTCGGGTTCGGGTCAGCATACCTGACCCGTCACGGGTTGGCGGGTCGGGGTTCGGGTCAACAGATTTTCTGGCGGGTCTGTTGACCCGAACCCGACCCGCCAACCTGATTTGGACCCGAATTGCCACCCCTAACTGCAAGCGTGAAGGATTGATTTCATGATAATTTAGAGTTGCGGGATGAGGGAAAAAAACAGGGTGCAAATCAATAACAAAAAAAAATATAAAGTAAATAAATAAAAGGATAAGAGGAAAATGCTTGAATTGACGCTTAAAATGAATTTCGGTCTAGAAAAGCCACACTGCTTCGCAGGACGGGGTAGTTTAAAAGAATAAAACGAAAGGAACATGGCGGGTGCGATCATACCAGCACTAATGCACCGGATCCCATCAGAACTCCGAAGTTAAGCGTGCTTGGGCGAGAGTAGTACTAGGATGGGTGACCCCCTGGGAAGTCCTCGTGTTGCATCCCTCTCTTTTTTGTTTCGAAATCCAAATTTCCTATTCGTTCTTTATCCTGTAGTAATTTAGCTCCGTCGGAACGATTGCTTAATATTTTGCTTCTTGTCGAAGCGTGAAGGAGGATCTGAAGGCGCGAGACAAATCAGGAACGGTACGGCTCGATCAAAGCCCGGATCGTCGCTCAAATTTGTCGGCGCAAATGTATCACCGCAACTAGGGGTGGCAATTTTCGACACGACCTGAAAACACGACACGAACCTAACACGAAATTAATGGGTTTGGGTTGAGGTTTCGGGAATTCGGGTCAGAATCGGGTTGGACCCGATGAACCCGAAAAGAAAACCGGTCGATTTCGGGTCAACCCGTGGTGACCTGATATGACCCGATATGACCCGTTTACGAATTAAAAATAATTTAATAAACATAAAAATAATTTTATCTAACTAAACTAAGTTATTCTTTTTTTCAAAGGCATTAATTACTTAATCCTAAACGAATTTATTTAATTTGTGTGAAGTTGAAATTATTATACTTGGACAAATAATATATTATATTATTTTTCACTTTTGTATTGTTTTAATTTATTTTATATTTTGCTTGGGATAAAACACTTTTACGGTGTTTAATTTATTTTAGATTTGATTTGGAATCATTTATTTAAATTTTTATTACTTGATTATGTAATTAGTTTTGTGAGAAATTGATTTTATTAGAAATTACAGTGATAAATTAATAAATTAAAATTAAGTTTCGGGTCATTTCGGGTCGACCCGCCGCCCCGTAAACCAGAAATTTTCGGGTTCGGGTCAGCATACCTGACCCGTCACGGGTTGGCGGGTCGGGGTTCGGGTCAACAGATTTTCTGGCGGGTCTGTTGACCCGAACCCGACCCGCCAACCTGATTTGGACCCGAATTGCCACCCCTAACTGCAAGCGTGAAGGATTGATTTCATGATAATTTAGAGTTGCGGGATGAGGGAAAAAAACAGGGTGCAAATCAATAACAAAAAAAAATATAAAGTAAATAAATAAAAGGATAAGAGGAAAATGCTTGAATTGACGCTTAAAATGAATTTCGGTCTAGAAAAGCCACACTGCTTCGCAGGACGGGGTAGTTTAAAAGAATAAAGCGAAAGGAACATGGCGGGTGCGATCATACCAGCACTAATGCACCGGATCCCATCAGAACTCCGAAGTTAAGCGTGCTTGGGCGAGAGTAGTACTAGGATGGGTGACCCCCTGGGAAGTCCTCGTGTTGCACCCCTCTCTTTTTTGTTTCGAAATCCAAATTTCCTATTCGTTCTTTATCCTGTAGTAATTTAGCTCCGTCGGAACGATTGCTTAATATTTTGCTTCTTGTCGAAGCGTGAAGGAGGATCTGAAGGCGCGAGACAAATCAGGAACGGTACGGCTCGATCAAAGCCCGGATCGTCGCTCAAATTTGTCGGCGCAAATGTATCACCGCAACTAGGGGTGGCAATTTTCGACACGACCTGAAAACACGACACGAACCTAACACGAAATTAATGGGTTTGGGTTGAGGTTTCGGGAATTCGGGTCAGAATCGGGTTGGACCCGATGAACCCGAAAAGAAAACCGGTCGATTTCGGGTCAACCCGTGGTGACCTGATATGACCCGATATGACCCGTTTACGAATTAAAAATAATTTAATAAACATAAAAATAATTTTATCTAACTAAACTAAGTTATTCTTTTTTTCAAAGGCATTAATTACTTAATCCTAAACGAATTTATTTAATTTGTGTGAAGTTGAAATTATTATACTTGGACAAATAATATATTATATTATTTTTCACTTTTGTATTGTTTTAATTTATTTTATATTTTGCTTGGGATAAAACACTTTTACGGTGTTTAATTTATTTTAGATTTGATTTGGAATCATTTATTTAAATTTTTATTACTTGATTATGTAATTAGTTTTGTGAGAAATTGATTTTATTAGAAATTACAGTGATAAATTAATAAATTAAAATTAAGTTTCGGGTCATTTCGGGTCGACCCGCCGCCCCGTAAACCTGAAATTTTCGGGTTCGGGTCAGCATACCTGACCCGTCACGGGTTGGCGGGTCGGGGTTCGGGTCAACAGATTTTCTGGCGGGTCTGTTGACCCGAACCCGACCCGCCAACCTGATTTGGACCCGAATTGCCACCCCTAACTGCAAGCGTGAAGGATTGATTTCATGATAATTTAGAGTTGCGGGATGAGGGAAAAAAACAGGGTGCAAATCAATAACAAAAAAAAATATAAAGTAAATAAATAAAAGGATAAGAGGAAAATGCTTGAATTGACGCTTAAAATGAATTTCGGTCTAGAAAAGCCACACTGCTTCGCAGGACGGGGTAGTTTAAAAGAATAAAGCGAAAGGAACATGGCGGGTGCGATCATACCAGCACTAATGCACCGGATCCCATCAGAACTCCGAAGTTAAGCGTGCTTGGGCGAGAGTAGTACTAGGATGGGTGACCCCCTGGGAAGTCCTCGTGTTGCACCCCTCTCTTTTTTGTTTCGAAATCCAAATTTCCTATTCGTTCTTTATCCTGTAGTAATTTAGCTCCGTCGGAACGATTGCTTAATATTTTGCTTCTTGTCGAAGCGTGAAGGAGGATCTGAAGGCGCGAGACAAATCAGGAACGGTACGGCTCGATCAAAGCCCGGATCGTCGCTCAAATTTGTCGGCGCAAATGTATCACCGCAACTAGGGGTGGCAATTTTCGACACGACCTGAAAACACGACACGAACCTAACACGAAATTAATGGGTTTGGGTTGAGGTTTCGGGAATTCGGGTCAGAATCGGGTTGGACCCGATGAACCCGAAAAGAAAACCGGTCGATTTCGGGTCAACCCGTGGTGACCTGATATGACCCGATATGACCCGTTTACGAATTAAAAATAATTTAATAAACATAAAAATAATTTTATCTAACTAAACTAAGTTATTCTTTTTTTCAAAGGCATTAATTACTTAATCCTAAACGAATTTATTTAATTTGTGTGAAGTTGAAATTATTATACTTGGACAAATAATATATTATATTATTTTTCACTTTTGTATTGTTTTAATTTATTTTATATTTTGCTTGGGATAAAACACTTTTACGGTGTTTAATTTATTTTAGATTTGATTTGGAATCATTTATTTAAATTTTTATTACTTGATTATGTAATTAGTTTTGTGAGAAATTGATTTTATTAGAAATTACAGTGATAAATTAATAAATTAAAATTAAGTTTCGGGTCATTTCGGGTCGACCCGCCGCCCCGTAAACCTGAAATTTTCGGGTTCGGGTCAGCATACCTGACCCGTCACGGGTTGGCGGGTCGGGGTTCGGGTCAACAGATTTTCTGGCGGGTCTGTTGACCCGAACCCGACCCGCCAACCTGATTTGGACCCGAATTGCCACCCCTAACTGCAAGCGTGAAGGATTGATTTCATGATAATTTAGAGTTGCGGGATGAGGGAAAAAAACAGGGTGCAAATCAATAACAAAAAAAAATATAAAGTAAATAAATAAAAGGATAAGAGGAAAATGCTTGAATTGACGCTTAAAATGAATTTCGGTCTAGAAAAGCCACACTGCTTCGCAGGACGGGGTAGTTTAAAAGAATAAAGCGAAAGGAACATGGCGGGTGCGATCATACCAGCACTAATGCACCGGATCCCATCAGAACTCCGAAGTTAAGCGTGCTTGGGCGAGAGTAGTACTAGGATGGGTGACCCCCTGGGAAGTCCTCGTGTTGCACCCCTCTCTTTTTTGTTTCGAAATCCAAATTTCCTATTCGTTCTTTATCCTGTAGTAATTTAGCTCCGTCGGAACGATTGCTTAATATTTTGCTTCTTGTCGAAGCGTGAAGGAGGATCTGAAGGCGCGAGACAAATCAGGAACGGTACGGCTCGATCAAAGCCCGGATCGTCGCTCAAATTTGTCGGCGCAAATGTATCACCGCAACTAGGGGTGGCAATTTTCGACACGACCTGAAAACACGACACGAACCTAACACGAAATTAATGGGTTTGGGTTGAGGTTTCGGGAATTCGGGTCAGAATCGGGTTGGACCCGATGAACCCGAAAAGAAAACCGGTCGATTTCGGGTCAACCCGTGGTGACCTGATATGACCCGATATGACCCGTTTACGAATTAAAAATAATTTAATAAACATAAAAATAATTTTATCTAACTAAACTAAGTTATTCTTTTTTTCAAAGGCATTAATTACTTAATCCTAAACGAATTTATTTAATTTGTGTGAAGTTGAAATTATTATACTTGGACAAATAATATATTATATTATTTTTCACTTTTGTATTGTTTTAATTTATTTTATATTTTGCTTGGGATAAAACACTTTTACGGTGTTTAATTTATTTTAGATTTGATTTGGAATCATTTATTTAAATTTTTATTACTTGATTATGTAATTAGTTTTGTGAGAAATTGATTTTATTAGAAATTACAGTGATAAATTAATAAATTAAAATTAAGTTTCGGGTCATTTCGGGTCGACCCGCCGCCCCGTAAACCTGAAATTTTCGGGTTCGGGTCAGCATACCTGACCCGTCACGGGTTGGCGGGTCGGGGTTCGGGTCAACAGATTTTCTGGCGGGTCTGTTGACCCGAACCCGACCCGCCAACCTGATTTGGACCCGAATTGCCACCCCTAACTGCAAGCGTGAAGGATTGATTTCATGATAATTTAGAGTTGCGGGATGAGGGAAAAAAACAGGGTGCAAATCAATAACAAAAAAAAATATAAAGTAAATAAATAAAAGGATAAGAGGAAAATGCTTGAATTGACGCTTAAAATGAATTTCGGTCTAGAAAAGCCACACTGCTTCGCAGGACGGGGTAGTTTAAAAGAATAAAGCGAAAGGAACATGGCGGGTGCGATCATACCAGCACTAATGCACCGGATCCCATCAGAACTCCGAAGTTAAGCGTGCTTGGGCGAGAGTAGTACTAGGATGGGTGACCCCCTGGGAAGTCCTCGTGTTGCACCCCTCTCTTTTTTGTTTCGAAATCCAAATTTCCTATTCGTTCTTTATCCTGTAGTAATTTAGCTCCGTCGGAACGATTGCTTAATATTTTGCTTCTTGTCGAAGCGTGAAGGAGGATCTGAAGGCGCGAGACAAATCAGGAACGGTACGGCTCGATCAAAGCCCGGATCGTCGCTCAAATTTGTCGGCGCAAATGTATCACCGCAACTAGGGGTGGCAATTTTCGACACGACCTGAAAACACGACACGAACCTAACACGAAATTAATGGGTTTGGGTTGAGGTTTCGGGAATTCGGGTCAGAATCGGGTTGGACCCGATGAACCCGAAAAGAAAACCGGTCGATTTCGGGTCAACCCGTGGTGACCTGATATGACCCGATATGACCCGTTTACGAATTAAAAATAATTTAATAAACATAAAAATAATTTTATCTAACTAAACTAAGTTATTCTTTTTTTCAAAGGCATTAATTACTTAATCCTAAACGAATTTATTTAATTTGTGTGAAGTTGAAATTATTATACTTGGACAAATAATATATTATATTATTTTTCACTTTTGTATTGTTTTAATTTATTTTATATTTTGCTTGGGATAAAACACTTTTACGGTGTTTAATTTATTTTAGATTTGATTTGGAATCATTTATTTAAATTTTTATTACTTGATTATGTAATTAGTTTTGTGAGAAATTGATTTTATTAGAAATTACAGTGATAAATTAATAAATTAAAATTAAGTTTCGGGTCATTTCGGGTCGACCCGCCGCCCCGTAAACCTGAAATTTTCGGGTTCGGGTCAGCATACCTGACCCGTCACGGGTTGGCGGGTCGGGGTTCGGGTCAACAGATTTTCTGGCGGGTCTGTTGACCCGAACCCGACCCGCCAACCTGATTTGGACCCGAATTGCCACCCCTAACTGCAAGCGTGAAGGATTGATTTCATGATAATTTAGAGTTGCGGGATGAGGGAAAAAAACAGGGTGCAAATCAATAACAAAAAAAAATATAAAGTAAATAAATAAAAGGATAAGAGGAAAATGCTTGAATTGACGCTTAAAATGAATTTCGGTCTAGAAAAGCCACACTGCTTCGCAGGACGGGGTAGTTTAAAAGAATAAAGCGAAAGGAACATGGCGGGTGCGATCATACCAGCACTAATGCACCGGATCCCATCAGAACTCCGAAGTTAAGCGTGCTTGGGCGAGAGTAGTACTAGGATGGGTGACCCCCTGGGAAGTCCTCGTGTTGCACCCCTCTCTTTTTTGTTTCGAAATCCAAATTTCCTATTCGTTCTTTATCCTGTAGTAATTTAGCTCCGTCGGAACGATTGCTTAATATTTTGCTTCTTGTCGAAGCGTGAAGGAGGATCTGAAGGCGCGAGACAAATCAGGAACGGTACGGCTCGATCAAAGCCCGGATCGTCGCTCAAATTTGTCGGCGCAAATGTATCACCGCAACTAGGGGTGGCAATTTTCGACACGACCTGAAAACACGACACGAACCTAACACGAAATTAATGGGTTTGGGTTGAGGTTTCGGGAATTCGGGTCAGAATCGGGTTGGACCCGATGAACCCGAAAAGAAAACCGGTCGATTTCGGGTCAACCCGTGGTGACCTGATATGACCCGATATGACCCGTTTACGAATTAAAAATAATTTAATAAACATAAAAATAATTTTATCTAACTAAACTAAGTTATTCTTTTTTTCAAAGGCATTAATTACTTAATCCTAAACGAATTTATTTAATTTGTGTGAAGTTGAAATTATTATACTTGGACAAATAATATATTATATTATTTTTCACTTTTGTATTGTTTTAATTTATTTTATATTTTGCTTGGGATAAAACACTTTTACGGTGTTTAATTTATTTTAGATTTGATTTGGAATCATTTATTTAAATTTTTATTACTTGATTATGTAATTAGTTTTGTGAGAAATTGATTTTATTAGAAATTACAGTGATAAATTAATAAATTAAAATTAAGTTTCGGGTCATTTCGGGTCGACCCGCCGCCCCGTAAACCAGAAATTTTCGGGTTCGGGTCAGCATACCTGACCCGTCACGGGTTGGCGGGTCGGGGTTCGGGTCAACAGATTTTCTGGCGGGTCTGTTGACCCGAACCCGACCCGCCAACCTGATTTGGACCCGAATTGCCACCCCTAACTGCAAGCGTGAAGGATTGATTTCATGATAATTTAGAGTTGCGGGATGAGGGAAAAAAACAGGGTGCAAATCAATAACAAAAAAAAATATAAAGTAAATAAATAAAAGGATAAGAGGAAAATGCTTGAATTGACGCTTAAAATGAATTTCGGTCTAGAAAAGCCACACTGCTTCGCAGGACGGGGTAGTTTAAAAGAATAAAGCGAAAGGAACATGGCGGGTGCGATCATACCAGCACTAATGCACCGGATCCCATCAGAACTCCGAAGTTAAGCGTGCTTGGGCGAGAGTAGTACTAGGATGGGTGACCCCCTGGGAAGTCCTCGTGTTGCACCCCTCTCTTTTTTGTTTCGAAATCCAAATTTCCTATTCGTTCTTTATCCTGTAGTAATTTAGCTCCGTCGGAACGATTGCTTAATATTTTGCTTCTTGTCGAAGCGTGAAGGAGGATCTGAAGGCGCGAGACAAATCAGGAACGGTACGGCTCGATCAAAGCCCGGATCGTCGCTCAAATTTGTCGGCGCAAATGTATCACCGCAACTAGGGGTGGCAATTTTCGACACGACCTGAAAACACGACACGAACCTAACACGAAATTAATGGGTTTGGGTTGAGGTTTCGGGAATTCGGGTCAGAATCGGGTTGGACCCGATGAACCCGAAAAGAAAACCGGTCGATTTCGGGTCAACCCGTGGTGACCTGATATGACCCGATATGACCCGTTTACGAATTAAAAATAATTTAATAAACATAAAAATAATTTTATCTAACTAAACTAAGTTATTCTTTTTTTCAAAGGCATTAATTACTTAATCCTAAACGAATTTATTTAATTTGTGTGAAGTTGAAATTATTATACTTGGACAAATAATATATTATATTATTTTTCACTTTTGTATTGTTTTAATTTATTTTATATTTTGCTTGGGATAAAACACTTTTACGGTGTTTAATTTATTTTAGATTTGATTTGGAATCATTTATTTAAATTTTTATTACTTGATTATGTAATTAGTTTTGTGAGAAATTGATTTTATTAGAAATTACAGTGATAAATTAATAAATTAAAATTAAGTTTCGGGTCATTTCGGGTCGACCCGCCGCCCCGTAAACCAGAAATTTTCGGGTTCGGGTCAGCATACCTGACCCGTCACGGGTTGGCGGGTCGGGGTTCGGGTCAACAGATTTTCTGGCGGGTCTGTTGACCCGAACCCGACCCGCCAACCTGATTTGGACCCGAATTGCCACCCCTAACTGCAAGCGTGAAGGATTGATTTCATGATAATTTAGAGTTGCGGGATGAGGGAAAAAAACAGGGTGCAAATCAATAACAAAAAAAAATATAAAGTAAATAAATAAAAGGATAAGAGGAAAATGCTTGAATTGACGCTTAAAATGAATTTCGGTCTAGAAAAGCCACACTGCTTCGCAGGACGGGGTAGTTTAAAAGAATAAAGCGAAAGGAACATGGCGGGTGCGATCATACCAGCACTAATGCACCGGATCCCATCAGAACTCCGAAGTTAAGCGTGCTTGGGCGAGAGTAGTACTAGGATGGGTGACCCCCTGGGAAGTCCTCGTGTTGCACCCCTCTCTTTTTTGTTTCGAAATCCAAATTTCCTATTCGTTCTTTATCCTGTAGTAATTTAGCTCCGTCGGAACGATTGCTTAATATTTTGCTTCTTGTCGAAGCGTGAAGGAGGATCTGAAGGCGCGAGACAAATCAGGAACGGTACGGCTCGATCAAAGCCCGGATCGTCGCTCAAATTTGTCGGCGCAAATGTATCACCGCAACTAGGGGTGGCAATTTTCGACACGACCTGAAAACACGACACGAACCTAACACGAAATTAATGGGTTTGGGTTGAGGTTTCGGGAATTCGGGTCAGAATCGGGTTGGACCCGATGAACCCGAAAAGAAAACCGGTCGATTTCGGGTCAACCCGTGGTGACCTGATATGACCCGATATGACCCGTTTACGAATTAAAAATAATTTAATAAACATAAAAATAATTTTATCTAACTAAACTAAGTTATTCTTTTTTTCAAAGGCATTAATTACTTAATCCTAAACGAATTTATTTAATTTGTGTGAAGTTGAAATTATTATACTTGGACAAATAATATATTATATTATTTTTCACTTTTGTATTGTTTTAATTTATTTTATATTTTGCTTGGGATAAAACACTTTTACGGTGTTTAATTTATTTTAGATTTGATTTGGAATCATTTATTTAAATTTTTATTACTTGATTATGTAATTAGTTTTGTGAGAAATTGATTTTATTAGAAATTACAGTGATAAATTAATAAATTAAAATTAAGTTTCGGGTCATTTCGGGTCGACCCGCCGCCCCGTAAACCTGAAATTTTCGGGTTCGGGTCAGCATACCTGACCCGTCACGGGTTGGCGGGTCGGGGTTCGGGTCAACAGATTTTCTGGCGGGTCTGTTGACCCGAACCCGACCCGCCAACCTGATTTGGACCCGAATTGCCACCCCTAACTGCAAGCGTGAAGGATTGATTTCATGATAATTTAGAGTTGCGGGATGAGGGAAAAAAACAGGGTGCAAATCAATAACAAAAAAAAATATAAAGTAAATAAATAAAAGGATAAGAGGAAAATGCTTGAATTGACGCTTAAAATGAATTTCGGTCTAGAAAAGCCACACTGCTTCGCAGGACGGGGTAGTTTAAAAGAATAAAGCGAAAGGAACATGGCGGGTGCGATCATACCAGCACTAATGCACCGGATCCCATCAGAACTCCGAAGTTAAGCGTGCTTGGGCGAGAGTAGTACTAGGATGGGTGACCCCCTGGGAAGTCCTCGTGTTGCACCCCTCTCTTTTTTGTTTCGAAATCCAAATTTCCTATTCGTTCTTTATCCTGTAGTAATTTAGCTCCGTCGGAACGATTGCTTAATATTTTGCTTCTTGTCGAAGCGTGAAGGAGGATCTGAAGGCGCGAGACAAATCAGGAACGGTACGGCTCGATCAAAGCCCGGATCGTCGCTCAAATTTGTCGGCGCAAATGTATCACCGCAACTAGGGGTGGCAATTTTCGACACGACCTGAAAACACGACACGAACCTAACACGAAATTAATGGGTTTGGGTTGAGGTTTCGGGAATTCGGGTCAGAATCGGGTTGGACCCGATGAACCCGAAAAGAAAACCGGTCGATTTCGGGTCAACCCGTGGTGACCTGATATGACCCGATATGACCCGTTTACGAATTAAAAATAATTTAATAAACATAAAAATAATTTTATCTAACTAAACTAAGTTATTCTTTTTTTCAAAGGCATTAATTACTTAATCCTAAACGAATTTATTTAATTTGTGTGAAGTTGAAATTATTATACTTGGACAAATAATATATTATATTATTTTTCACTTTTGTATTGTTTTAATTTATTTTATATTTTGCTTGGGATAAAACACTTTTACGGTGTTTAATTTATTTTAGATTTGATTTGGAATCATTTATTTAAATTTTTATTACTTGATTATGTAATTAGTTTTGTGAGAAATTGATTTTATTAGAAATTACAGTGATAAATTAATAAATTAAAATTAAGTTTCGGGTCATTTCGGGTCGACCCGCCGCCCCGTAAACCTGAAATTTTCGGGTTCGGGTCAGCATACCTGACCCGTCACGGGTTGGCGGGTCGGGGTTCGGGTCAACAGATTTTCTGGCGGGTCTGTTGACCCGAACCCGACCCGCCAACCTGATTTGGACCCGAATTGCCACCCCTAACTGCAAGCGTGAAGGATTGATTTCATGATAATTTAGAGTTGCGGGATGAGGGAAAAAAACAGGGTGCAAATCAATAACAAAAAAAAATATAAAGTAAATAAATAAAAGGATAAGAGGAAAATGCTTGAATTGACGCTTAAAATGAATTTCGGTCTAGAAAAGCCACACTGCTTCGCAGGACGGGGTAGTTTAAAAGAATAAAGCGAAAGGAACATGGCGGGTGCGATCATACCAGCACTAATGCACCGGATCCCATCAGAACTCCGAAGTTAAGCGTGCTTGGGCGAGAGTAGTACTAGGATGGGTGACCCCCTGGGAAGTCCTCGTGTTGCACCCCTCTCTTTTTTGTTTCGAAATCCAAATTTCCTATTCGTTCTTTATCCTGTAGTAATTTAGCTCCGTCGGAACGATTGCTTAATATTTTGCTTCTTGTCGAAGCGTGAAGGAGGATCTGAAGGCGCGAGACAAATCAGGAACGGTACGGCTCGATCAAAGCCCGGATCGTCGCTCAAATTTGTCGGCGCAAATGTATCACCGCAACTAGGGGTGGCAATTTTCGACACGACCTGAAAACACGACACGAACCTAACACGAAATTAATGGGTTTGGGTTGAGGTTTCGGGAATTCGGGTCAGAATCGGGTTGGACCCGATGAACCCGAAAAGAAAACCGGTCGATTTCGGGTCAACCCGTGGTGACCTGATATGACCCGATATGACCCGTTTACGAATTAAAAATAATTTAATAAACATAAAAATAATTTTATCTAACTAAACTAAGTTATTCTTTTTTTCAAAGGCATTAATTACTTAATCCTAAACGAATTTATTTAATTTGTGTGAAGTTGAAATTATTATACTTGGACAAATAATATATTATATTATTTTTCACTTTTGTATTGTTTTAATTTATTTTATATTTTGCTTGGGATAAAACACTTTTACGGTGTTTAATTTATTTTAGATTTGATTTGGAATCATTTATTTAAATTTTTATTACTTGATTATGTAATTAGTTTTGTGAGAAATTGATTTTATTAGAAATTACAGTGATAAATTAATAAATTAAAATTAAGTTTCGGGTCATTTCGGGTCGACCCGCCGCCCCGTAAACCAGAAATTTTCGGGTTCGGGTCAGCATACCTGACCCGTCACGGGTTGGCGGGTCGGGGTTCGGGTCAACAGATTTTCTGGCGGGTCTGTTGACCCGAACCCGACCCGCCAACCTGATTTGGACCCGAATTGCCACCCCTAACTGCAAGCGTGAAGGATTGATTTCATGATAATTTAGAGTTGCGGGATGAGGGAAAAAAACAGGGTGCAAATCAATAACAAAAAAAAATATAAAGTAAATAAATAAAAGGATAAGAGGAAAATGCTTGAATTGACGCTTAAAATGAATTTCGGTCTAGAAAAGCCACACTGCTTCGCAGGACGGGGTAGTTTAAAAGAATAAAGCGAAAGGAACATGGCGGGTGCGATCATACCAGCACTAATGCACCGGATCCCATCAGAACTCCGAAGTTAAGCGTGCTTGGGCGAGAGTAGTACTAGGATGGGTGACCCCCTGGGAAGTCCTCGTGTTGCACCCCTCTCTTTTTTGTTTCGAAATCCAAATTTCCTATTCGTTCTTTATCCTGTAGTAATTTAGCTCCGTCGGAACGATTGCTTAATATTTTGCTTCTTGTCGAAGCGTGAAGGAGGATCTGAAGGCGCGAGACAAATCAGGAACGGTACGGCTCGATCAAAGCCCGGATCGTCGCTCAAATTTGTCGGCGCAAATGTATCACCGCAACTAGGGGTGGCAATTTTCGACACGACCTGAAAACACGACACGAACCTAACACGAAATTAATGGGTTTGGGTTGAGGTTTCGGGAATTCGGGTCAGAATCGGGTTGGACCCGATGAACCCGAAAAGAAAACCGGTCGATTTCGGGTCAACCCGTGGTGACCTGATATGACCCGATATGACCCGTTTACGAATTAAAAATAATTTAATAAACATAAAAATAATTTTATCTAACTAAACTAAGTTATTCTTTTTTTCAAAGGCATTAATTACTTAATCCTAAACGAATTTATTTAATTTGTGTGAAGTTGAAATTATTATACTTGGACAAATAATATATTATATTATTTTTCACTTTTGTATTGTTTTAATTTATTTTATATTTTGCTTGGGATAAAACACTTTTACGGTGTTTAATTTATTTTAGATTTGATTTGGAATCATTTATTTAAATTTTTATTACTTGATTATGTAATTAGTTTTGTGAGAAATTGATTTTATTAGAAATTACAGTGATAAATTAATAAATTAAAATTAAGTTTCGGGTCATTTCGGGTCGACCCGCCGCCCCGTAAACCAGAAATTTTCGGGTTCGGGTCAGCATACCTGACCCGTCACGGGTTGGCGGGTCGGGGTTCGGGTCAACAGATTTTCTGGCGGGTCTGTTGACCCGAACCCGACCCGCCAACCTGATTTGGACCCGAATTGCCACCCCTAACTGCAAGCGTGAAGGATTGATTTCATGATAATTTAGAGTTGCGGGATGAGGGAAAAAAACAGGGTGCAAATCAATAACAAAAAAAAATATAAAGTAAATAAATAAAAGGATAAGAGGAAAATGCTTGAATTGACGCTTAAAATGAATTTCGGTCTAGAAAAGCCACACTGCTTCGCAGGACGGGGTAGTTTAAAAGAATAAAGCGAAAGGAACATGGCGGGTGCGATCATACCAGCACTAATGCACCGGATCCCATCAGAACTCCGAAGTTAAGCGTGCTTGGGCGAGAGTAGTACTAGGATGGGTGACCCCCTGGGAAGTCCTCGTGTTGCACCCCTCTCTTTTTTGTTTCGAAATCCAAATTTCCTATTCGTTCTTTATCCTGTAGTAATTTAGCTCCGTCGGAACGATTGCTTAATATTTTGCTTCTTGTCGAAGCGTGAAGGAGGATCTGAAGGCGCGAGACAAATCAGGAACGGTACGGCTCGATCAAAGCCCGGATCGTCGCTCAAATTTGTCGGCGCAAATGTATCACCGCAACTAGGGGTGGCAATTTTCGACACGACCTGAAAACACGACACGAACCTAACACGAAATTAATGGGTTTGGGTTGAGGTTTCGGGAATTCGGGTCAGAATCGGGTTGGACCCGATGAACCCGAAAAGAAAACCGGTCGATTTCGGGTCAACCCGTGGTGACCTGATATGACCCGATATGACCCGTTTACGAATTAAAAATAATTTAATAAACATAAAAATAATTTTATCTAACTAAACTAAGTTATTCTTTTTTTCAAAGGCATTAATTACTTAATCCTAAACGAATTTATTTAATTTGTGTGAAGTTGAAATTATTATACTTGGACAAATAATATATTATATTATTTTTCACTTTTGTATTGTTTTAATTTATTTTATATTTTGCTTGGGATAAAACACTTTTACGGTGTTTAATTTATTTTAGATTTGATTTGGAATCATTTATTTAAATTTTTATTACTTGATTATGTAATTAGTTTTGTGAGAAATTGATTTTATTAGAAATTACAGTGATAAATTAATAAATTAAAATTAAGTTTCGGGTCATTTCGGGTCGACCCGCCGCCCCGTAAACCTGAAATTTTCGGGTTCGGGTCAGCATACCTGACCCGTCACGGGTTGGCGGGTCGGGGTTCGGGTCAACAGATTTTCTGGCGGGTCTGTTGACCCGAACCCGACCCGCCAACCTGATTTGGACCCGAATTGCCACCCCTAACTGCAAGCGTGAAGGATTGATTTCATGATAATTTAGAGTTGCGGGATGAGGGAAAAAAACAGGGTGCAAATCAATAACAAAAAAAAATATAAAGTAAATAAATAAAAGGATAAGAGGAAAATGCTTGAATTGACGCTTAAAATGAATTTCGGTCTAGAAAAGCCACACTGCTTCGCAGGACGGGGTAGTTTAAAAGAATAAAGCGAAAGGAACATGGCGGGTGCGATCATACCAGCACTAATGCACCGGATCCCATCAGAACTCCGAAGTTAAGCGTGCTTGGGCGAGAGTAGTACTAGGATGGGTGACCCCCTGGGAAGTCCTCGTGTTGCACCCCTCTCTTTTTTGTTTCGAAATCCAAATTTCCTATTCGTTCTTTATCCTGTAGTAATTTAGCTCCGTCGGAACGATTGCTTAATATTTTGCTTCTTGTCGAAGCGTGAAGGAGGATCTGAAGGCGCGAGACAAATCAGGAACGGTACGGCTCGATCAAAGCCCGGATCGTCGCTCAAATTTGTCGGCGCAAATGTATCACCGCAACTAGGGGTGGCAATTTTCGACACGACCTGAAAACACGACACGAACCTAACACGAAATTAATGGGTTTGGGTTGAGGTTTCGGGAATTCGGGTCAGAATCGGGTTGGACCCGATGAACCCGAAAAGAAAACCGGTCGATTTCGGGTCAACCCGTGGTGACCTGATATGACCCGATATGACCCGTTTACGAATTAAAAATAATTTAATAAACATAAAAATAATTTTATCTAACTAAACTAAGTTATTCTTTTTTTCAAAGGCATTAATTACTTAATCCTAAACGAATTTATTTAATTTGTGTGAAGTTGAAATTATTATACTTGGACAAATAATATATTATATTATTTTTCACTTTTGTATTGTTTTAATTTATTTTATATTTTGCTTGGGATAAAACACTTTTACGGTGTTTAATTTATTTTAGATTTGATTTGGAATCATTTATTTAAATTTTTATTACTTGATTATGTAATTAGTTTTGTGAGAAATTGATTTTATTAGAAATTACAGTGATAAATTAATAAATTAAAATTAAGTTTCGGGTCATTTCGGGTCGACCCGCCGCCCCGTAAACCTGAAATTTTCGGGTTCGGGTCAGCATACCTGACCCGTCACGGGTTGGCGGGTCGGGGTTCGGGTCAACAGATTTTCTGGCGGGTCTGTTGACCCGAACCCGACCCGCCAACCTGATTTGGACCCGAATTGCCACCCCTAACTGCAAGCGTGAAGGATTGATTTCATGATAATTTAGAGTTGCGGGATGAGGGAAAAAAACAGGGTGCAAATCAATAACAAAAAAAAATATAAAGTAAATAAATAAAAGGATAAGAGGAAAATGCTTGAATTGACGCTTAAAATGAATTTCGGTCTAGAAAAGCCACACTGCTTCGCAGGACGGGGTAGTTTAAAAGAATAAAGCGAAAGGAACATGGCGGGTGCGATCATACCAGCACTAATGCACCGGATCCCATCAGAACTCCGAAGTTAAGCGTGCTTGGGCGAGAGTAGTACTAGGATGGGTGACCCCCTGGGAAGTCCTCGTGTTGCACCCCTCTCTTTTTTGTTTCGAAATCCAAATTTCCTATTCGTTCTTTATCCTGTAGTAATTTAGCTCCGTCGGAACGATTGCTTAATATTTTGCTTCTTGTCGAAGCGTGAAGGAGGATCTGAAGGCGCGAGACAAATCAGGAACGGTACGGCTCGATCAAAGCCCGGATCGTCGCTCAAATTTGTCGGCGCAAATGTATCACCGCAACTAGGGGTGGCAATTTTCGACACGACCTGAAAACACGACACGAACCTAACACGAAATTAATGGGTTTGGGTTGAGGTTTCGGGAATTCGGGTCAGAATCGGGTTGGACCCGATGAACCCGAAAAGAAAACCGGTCGATTTCGGGTCAACCCGTGGTGACCTGATATGACCCGATATGACCCGTTTACGAATTAAAAATAATTTAATAAACATAAAAATAATTTTATCTAACTAAACTAAGTTATTCTTTTTTTCAAAGGCATTAATTACTTAATCCTAAACGAATTTATTTAATTTGTGTGAAGTTGAAATTATTATACTTGGACAAATAATATAT
>NW_027266262.1:602500-616416 GCF_036785885.1 Coffea arabica
CGAAGCGTGAAGGAGGATCTGAAGGCGCGAGACAAATCAGGAACGGTACGGCTCGATCAAAGCCCGGATCGTCGCTCAAATTTGTCGGCGCAAATGTATCACCGCAACTAGGGGTGGCAATTTTCGACACGACCTGAAAACACGACACGAACCTAACACGAAATTAATGGGTTTGGGTTGAGGTTTCGGGAATTCGGGTCAGAATCGGGTTGGACCCGATGAACCCGAAAAGAAAACCGGTCGATTTCGGGTCAACCCGTGGTGACCCGATATGACCCGTTTACGAATTAAAAATAATTTAATAAACATAAAAATAATTTTATCTAACTAAACTAAGTTATTCTTTTTTTCAAAGGCATTAATTACTTAATCCTAAACGAATTTATTTAATTTGTGTGAAGTTGAAATTATTATACTTGGACAAATAATATATTATATTATTTTTCACTTTTGTATTGTTTTAATTTATTTTATATTTTGCTTGGGATAAAACACTTTTACGGTGTTTAATTTATTTTAGATTTGATTTGGAATCATTTATTTAAATTTTTATTACTTGATTATGTAATTAGTTTTGTGAGAAATTGATTTTATTAGAAATTACAGTGATAAATTAATAAATTAAAATTAAGTTTCGGGTCATTTCGGGTCGACCCGCCGCCCCGTAAACCTGAAATTTTCGGGTTCGGGTCAGCATACCTGACCCGTCACGGGTTGGCGGGTCGGGGTTCGGGTCAACAGATTTTCTGGCGGGTCTGTTGACCCGAACCCGACCCGCCAACCTGATTTGGACCCGAATTGCCACCCCTAACTGCAAGCGTGAAGGATTGATTTCATGATAATTTAGAGTTGCGGGATGAGGGAAAAAAACAGGGTGCAAATCAATAACAAAAAAAAATATAAAGTAAATAAATAAAAGGATAAGAGGAAAATGCTTGAATTGACGCTTAAAATGAATTTCGGTCTAGAAAAGCCACACTGCTTCGCAGGACGGGGTAGTTTAAAAGAATAAAACGAAAGGAACATGGCGGGTGCGATCATACCAGCACTAATGCACCGGATCCCATCAGAACTCCGAAGTTAAGCGTGCTTGGGCGAGAGTAGTACTAGGATGGGTGACCCCCTGGGAAGTCCTCGTGTTGCATCCCTCTCTTTTTTGTTTCGAAATCCAAATTTCCTATTCGTTCTTTATCCTGTAGTAATTTAGCTCCGTCGGAACGATTGCTTAATATTTTGCTTCTTGTCGAAGCGTGAAGGAGGATCTGAAGGCGCGAGACAAATCAGGAACGGTACGGCTCGATCAAAGCCCGGATCGTCGCTCAAATTTGTCGGCGCAAATGTATCACCGCAACTAGGGGTGGCAATTTTCGACACGACCTGAAAACACGACACGAACCTAACACGAAATTAATGGGTTTGGGTTGAGGTTTCGGGAATTCGGGTCAGAATCGGGTTGGACCCGATGAACCCGAAAAGAAAACCGGTCGATTTCGGGTCAACCCGTGGTGACCTGATATGACCCGATATGACCCGTTTACGAATTAAAAATAATTTAATAAACATAAAAATAATTTTATCTAACTAAACTAAGTTATTCTTTTTTTCAAAGGCATTAATTACTTAATACTAAACGAATTTATTTAATTTGTGTGAAGTTGAAATTATTATACTTGGACAAATAATATATTATATTATTTTTCACTTTTGTATTGTTTTAATTTATTTTATATTTTGCTTGGGATAAAACACTTTTACGGTGTTTAATTTATTTTAGATTTGATTTGGAATCATTTATTTAAATTTTTATTACTTGATTATGTAATTAGTTTTGTGAGAAATTGATTTTATTAGAAATTACAGTGATAAATTAATAAATTAAAATTAAGTTTCGGGTCATTTCGGGTCGACCCGCCGCCCCGTAAACCAGAAATTTTCGGGTTCGGGTCAGCATACCTGACCCGTCACGGGTTGGCGGGTCGGTGTTCGGGTCAACAGATTTTCTGACGGGTCTGTTGACCCGAACCCGACCCGCCAACCTGATTTGGACCCGAATTGCCACCCCTAACTGCAAGCGTGAAGGATTGATTTCATGATAATTTAGAGTTGCGGGATGAGGGAAAAAAATAGGGTGCAAATCAATAACAAAAAAAAATATAAAGTAAATAAATAAAAGGATAAGAGGAAAATGCTTGAATTGACGCTTAAAATGAATTTCGGTCTAGAAAAGCCACACTGCTTCGCAGGACGGGGTAGTTTAAAAGAATAAAGCGAAAGGAACATGGCGGGTGCGATCATACCAGCACTAATGCACCGGATCCAATCAGAACTCCGAAGTTAAGCGTGCTTGGGCGAGAGTAGTACTAGGATGGGTGACCCCCTGGGAAGTTCTCGTGTTGCACCCCTTTCTTTTTTGTTTCGAAATCCAAATTTCCTATTCGTTCTTTATCCTGTAGTAATTTAGCTCCGTCGGAACGATTGCTTAATATTTTGCTTCTTGTCGAAGCGTGAAGGAGGATCTGAAGGCGCGAGACAAATCAGGAACGGTACGGCTCGATCAAAGCCCGGATCGTCGCTCAAATTTGTCGGCGCAAATGTATCACCGCAACTAGGGGTGGCAATTTTCGACACGACCTGAAAACACGACACGAACCTAACACGAAATTAATGGGTTTGGGTTGAGGTTTCGGGAATTCGGGTCAGAATCGGGTTGGACCCGATGAACCCGAAAAGAAAACCGGTCGATTTCGGGTCAACCCGTGGTGACCTGATATGACCCGATATGACCCGTTTACGAATTAAAAATAATTTAATAAACATAAAAATAATTTTATCTAACTAAACTAAGTTATTCTTTTTTTCAAAGGCATTAATTACTTAATCCTAAACGAATTTATTTAATTTGTGTGAAGTTGAAATTATTATACTTGGACAAATAATATATTATATTATTTTTCACTTTTGTATTGTTTTAATTTATTTTATATTTTGCTTGGGATAAAACACTTTTACGGTGTTTAATTTATTTTAGATTTGATTTGGAATCATTTATTTAAATTTTTATTACTTGATTATGTAATTAGTTTTGTGAGAAATTGATTTTATTAGAAATTACAGTGATAAATTAATAAATTAAAATTAAGTTTCGGGTCATTTCGGGTCGACCCGCCGCCCCGTAAACCTGAAATTTTCGGGTTCGGGTCAGCATACCTGACCCGTCACGGGTTGGCGGGTCGGGGTTCGGGTCAACAGATTTTCTGGCGGGTCTGTTGACCCGAACCCGACCCGCCAACCTGATTTGGACCCGAATTGCCACCCCTAACTGCAAGCGTGAAGGATTGATTTCATGATAATTTAGAGTTGCGGGATGAGGGAAAAAAACAGGGTGCAAATCAATAACAAAAAAAAATATAAAGTAAATAAATAAAAGGATAAGAGGAAAATGCTTGAATTGACGCTTAAAATGAATTTCGGTCTAGAAAAGCCACACTGCTTCGCAGGACGGGGTAGTTTAAAAGAATAAAGCGAAAGGAACATGGCGGGTGCGATCATACCAGCACTAATGCACCGGATCCCATCAGAACTCCGAAGTTAAGCGTGCTTGGGCGAGAGTAGTACTAGGATGGGTGACCCCCTGGGAAGTCCTCGTGTTGCACCCCTCTCTTTTTTGTTTCGAAATCCAAATTTCCTATTCGTTCTTTATCCTGTAGTAATTTAGCTCCGTCGGAACGATTGCTTAATATTTTGCTTCTTGTCGAAGCGTGAAGGAGGATCTGAAGGCGCGAGACAAATCAGGAACGGTACGGCTCGATCAAAACCCGGATCGTCGCTCAAATTTGTCGGCGCAAATGTATCACCGCAACTAGGGGTGGCAATTTTCGACACGACACGAACCTAACACGAAATTAATGGGTTTGGGTTGAGGTTTCGGGAATTCGGGTCAGAATCGGGTTGGACCCGATGAACCCGAAAAGAAAACCGGTCGATTTCGGGTCAACCCGTGGTGACCTGATATGACCCGATATGACCCGTTTACGAATTAAAAATAATTTAATAAACATAAAAATAATTTTATCTAACTAAACTAAGTTATTCTTTTTTTCAAAGGCATTAATTACTTAATCCTAAACGAATTTATTTAATTTGTGTGAAGTTGAAATTATTATACTTGGACAAATAATATATTATATTATTTTTCACTTTTGTATTGTTTTAATTTATTTTATATTTTGCTTGGGATAAAACACTTTTACGGTGTTTAATTTATTTTAGATTTGATTTGGAATCATTTATTTAAATTTTTATTACTTGATTATGTAATTAGTTTTGTGAGAAATTGATTTTATTAGAAATTACAGTGATAAATTAATAAATTAAAATTAAGTTTCGGGTCATTTCGGGTCGACCCGCCGCCCCGTAAACCTGAAATTTTCGGGTTCGGGTCAGCATACCTGACCCGTCACGGGTTGGCGGGTCGGGGTTCGGGTCAACAGATTTTCTGGCGGGTCTGTTGACCCGAACCCGACCCGCCAACCTGATTTGGACCCGAATTGCCACCCCTAACTGCAAGCGTGAAGGATTGATTTCATGATAATTTAGAGTTGCGGGATGAGGGAAAAAAACAGGGTGCAAATCAATAACAAAAAAAAATATAAAGTAAATAAATAAAAGGATAAGAGGAAAATGCTTGAATTGACGCTTAAAATGAATTTCGGTCTAGAAAAGCCACACTGCTTCGCAGGACGGGGTAGTTTAAAAGAATAAAGCGAAAGGAACATGGCGGGTGCGATCATACCAGCACTAATGCACCGGATCCCATCAGAACTCCGAAGTTAAGCGTGCTTGGGCGAGAGTAGTACTAGGATGGGTGACCCCCTGGGAAGTCCTCGTGTTGCACCCCTCTCTTTTTTGTTTCGAAATCCAAATTTCCTATTCGTTCTTTATCCTGTAGTAATTTAGCTCCGTCGGAACGATTGCTTAATATTTTGCTTCTTGTCGAAGCGTGAAGGAGGATCTGAAGGCGCGAGACAAATCAGGAACGGTACGGCTCGATCAAAGCCCGGATCGTCGCTCAAATTTGTCGGCGCAAATGTATCACCGCAACTAGGGGTGGCAATTTTCGACACGACCTGAAAACACGACACGAACCTAACACGAAATTAATGGGTTTGGGTTGAGGTTTCGGGAATTCGGGTCAGAATCGGGTTGGACCCGATGAACCCGAAAAGAAAACCGGTCGATTTCGGGTCAACCCGTGGTGACCTGATATGACCCGATATGACCCGTTTACGAATTAAAAATAATTTAATAAACATAAAAATAATTTTATCTAACTAAACTAAGTTATTCTTTTTTTCAAAGGCATTAATTACTTAATCCTAAACGAATTTATTTAATTTGTGTGAAGTTGAAATTATTATACTTGGACAAATAATATATTATATTATTTTTCACTTTTGTATTGTTTTAATTTATTTTATATTTTGCTTGGGATAAAACACTTTTACGGTGTTTAATTTATTTTAGATTTGATTTGGAATCATTTATTTAAATTTTTATTACTTGATTATGTAATTAGTTTTGTGAGAAATTGATTTTATTAGAAATTACAGTGATAAATTAATAAATTAAAATTAAGTTTCGGGTCATTTCGGGTCGACCCGCCGCCCCGTAAACCTGAAATTTTCGGGTTCGGGTCAGCATACCTGACCCGTCACGGGTTGGCGGGTCGGGGTTCGGGTCAACAGATTTTCTGGCGGGTCTGTTGACCCGAACCCGACCCGCCAACCTGATTTGGACCCGAATTGCCACCCCTAACTGCAAGCGTGAAGGATTGATTTCATGATAATTTAGAGTTGCGGGATGAGGGAAAAAAACAGGGTGCAAATCAATAACAAAAAAAAATATAAAGTAAATAAATAAAAGGATAAGAGGAAAATGCTTGAATTGACGCTTAAAATGAATTTCGGTCTAGAAAAGCCACACTGCTTCGCAGGACGGGGTAGTTTAAAAGAATAAAGCGAAAGGAACATGGCGGGTGCGATCATACCAGCACTAATGCACCGGATCCCATCAGAACTCCGAAGTTAAGCGTGCTTGGGCGAGAGTAGTACTAGGATGGGTGACCCCCTGGGAAGTCCTCGTGTTGCACCCCTCTCTTTTTTGTTTCGAAATCCAAATTTCCTATTCGTTCTTTATCCTGTAGTAATTTAGCTCCGTCGGAACGATTGCTTAATATTTTGCTTCTTGTCGAAGCGTGAAGGAGGATCTGAAGGCGCGAGACAAATCAGGAACGGTACGGCTCGATCAAAGCCCGGATCGTCGCTCAAATTTGTCGGCGCAAATGTATCACCGCAACTAGGGGTGGCAATTTTCGACACGACCTGAAAACACGACACGAACCTAACACGAAATTAATGGGTTTGGGTTGAGGTTTCGGGAATTCGGGTCAGAATCGGGTTGGACCCGATGAACCCGAAAAGAAAACCGGTCGATTTCGGGTCAACCCGTGGTGACCTGATATGACCCGATATGACCCGTTTACGAATTAAAAATAATTTAATAAACATAAAAATAATTTTATCTAACTAAACTAAGTTATTCTTTTTTTCAAAGGCATTAATTACTTAATCCTAAACGAATTTATTTAATTTGTGTGAAGTTGAAATTATTATACTTGGACAAATAATATATTATATTATTTTTCACTTTTGTATTGTTTTAATTTATTTTATATTTTGCTTGGGATAAAACACTTTTACGGTGTTTAATTTATTTTAGATTTGATTTGGAATCATTTATTTAAATTTTTATTACTTGATTATGTAATTAGTTTTGTGAGAAATTGATTTTATTAGAAATTACAGTGATAAATTAATAAATTAAAATTAAGTTTCGGGTCATTTCGGGTCGACCCGCCGCCCCGTAAACCAGAAATTTTCGGGTTCGGGTCAGCATACCTGACCCGTCACGGGTTGGCGGGTCGGGGTTCGGGTCAACAGATTTTCTGGCGGGTCTGTTGACCCGAACCCGACCCGCCAACCTGATTTGGACCCGAATTGCCACCCCTAACTGCAAGCGTGAAGGATTGATTTCATGATAATTTAGAGTTGCGGGATGAGGGAAAAAAACAGGGTGCAAATCAATAACAAAAAAAAATATAAAGTAAATAAATAAAAGGATAAGAGGAAAATGCTTGAATTGACGCTTAAAATGAATTTCGGTCTAGAAAAGCCACACTGCTTCGCAGGACGGGGTAGTTTAAAAGAATAAAGCGAAAGGAACATGGCGGGTGCGATCATACCAGCACTAATGCACCGGATCCCATCAGAACTCCGAAGTTAAGCGTGCTTGGGCGAGAGTAGTACTAGGATGGGTGACCCCCTGGGAAGTCCTCGTGTTGCACCCCTCTCTTTTTTGTTTCGAAATCCAAATTTCCTATTCGTTCTTTATCCTGTAGTAATTTAGCTCCGTCGGAACGATTGCTTAATATTTTGCTTCTTGTCGAAGCGTGAAGGAGGATCTGAAGGCGCGAGACAAATCAGGAACGGTACGGCTCGATCAAAGCCCGGATCGTCGCTCAAATTTGTCGGCGCAAATGTATCACCGCAACTAGGGGTGGCAATTTTCGACACGACCTGAAAACACGACACGAACCTAACACGAAATTAATGGGTTTGGGTTGAGGTTTCGGGAATTCGGGTCAGAATCGGGTTGGACCCGATGAACCCGAAAAGAAAACCGGTCGATTTCGGGTCAACCCGTGGTGACCTGATATGACCCGATATGACCCGTTTACGAATTAAAAATAATTTAATAAACATAAAAATAATTTTATCTAACTAAACTAAGTTATTCTTTTTTTCAAAGGCATTAATTACTTAATCCTAAACGAATTTATTTAATTTGTGTGAAGTTGAAATTATTATACTTGGACAAATAATATATTATATTATTTTTCACTTTTGTATTGTTTTAATTTATTTTATATTTTGCTTGGGATAAAACACTTTTACGGTGTTTAATTTATTTTAGATTTGATTTGGAATCATTTATTTAAATTTTTATTACTTGATTATGTAATTAGTTTTGTGAGAAATTGATTTTATTAGAAATTACAGTGATAAATTAATAAATTAAAATTAAGTTTCGGGTCATTTCGGGTCGACCCGCCGCCCCGTAAACCTGAAATTTTCGGGTTCGGGTCAGCATACCTGACCCGTCACGGGTTGGCGGGTCGGGGTTCGGGTCAACAGATTTTCTGGCGGGTCTGTTGACCCGAACCCGACCCGCCAACCTGATTTGGACCCGAATTGCCACCCCTAACTGCAAGCGTGAAGGATTGATTTCATGATAATTTAGAGTTGCGGGATGAGGGAAAAAAACAGGGTGCAAATCAATAACAAAAAAAAATATAAAGTAAATAAATAAAAGGATAAGAGGAAAATGCTTGAATTGACGCTTAAAATGAATTTCGGTCTAGAAAAGCCACACTGCTTCGCAGGACGGGGTAGTTTAAAAGAATAAAGCGAAAGGAACATGGCGGGTCTAATGCACCGGATCCCATCAGAACTCCGAAGTTAAGCGTGCTTGGGCGAGAGTAGTACTAGGATGGGTGACCCCCTGGGAAGTCCTCGTGTTGCACCCCTCTCTTTTTTGTTTCGAAATCCAAATTTCCTATTCGTTCTTTATCCTGTAGTAATTTAGCTCCGTCGGAACGATTGCTTAATATTTTGCTTCTTGTCGAAGCGTGAAGGAGGATCTGAAGGCGCGAGACAAATCAGGAACGGTACGGCTCGATCAAAGCCCGGATCGTCGCTCAAATTTGTCGGCGCAAATGTATCACCGCAACTAGGGGTGGCAATTTTCGACACGACCTGAAAACACGACACGAACCTAACACGAAATTAATGGGTTTGGGTTGAGGTTTCGGGAATTCGGGTCAGAATCGGGTTGGACCCGATGAACCCGAAAAGAAAACCGGTCGATTTCGGGTCAACCCGTGGTGACCTGATATGACCCGATATGACCCGTTTACGAATTAAAAATAATTTAATAAACATAAAAATAATTTTATCTAACTAAACTAAGTTATTCTTTTTTTCAAAGGCATTAATTACTTAATCCTAAACGAATTTATTTAATTTGTGTGAAGTTGAAATTATTATACTTGGACAAATAATATATTATATTATTTTTCACTTTTGTATTGTTTTAATTTATTTTATATTTTGCTTGGGATAAAACACTTTTACGGTGTTTAATTTATTTTAGATTTGATTTGGAATCATTTATTTAAATTTTTATTACTTGATTATGTAATTAGTTTTGTGAGAAATTGATTTTATTAGAAATTACAGTGATAAATTAATAAATTAAAATTAAGTTTCGGGTCATTTCGGGTCGACCCGCCGCCCCGTAAACCTGAAATTTTCGGGTTCGGGTCAGCATACCTGACCCGTCACGGGTTGGCGGGTCGGGGTTCGGGTCAACAGATTTTCTGGCGGGTCTGTTGACCCGAACCCGACCCGCCAACCTGATTTGGACCCGAATTGCCACCCCTAACTGCAAGCGTGAAGGATTGATTTCATGATAATTTAGAGTTGCGGGATGAGGGAAAAAAACAGGGTGCAAATCAATAACAAAAAAAAATATAAAGTAAATAAATAAAAGGATAAGAGGAAAATGCTTGAATTGACGCTTAAAATGAATTTCGGTCTAGAAAAGCCACACTGCTTCGCAGGACGGGGTAGTTTAAAAGAATAAAGCGAAAGGAACATGGCGGGTGCGATCATACCAGCACTAATGCACCGGATCCCATCAGAACTCCGAAGTTAAGCGTGCTTGGGCGAGAGTAGTACTAGGATGGGTGACCCCCTGGGAAGTCCTCGTGTTGCACCCCTCTCTTTTTTGTTTCGAAATCCAAATTTCCTATTCGTTCTTTATCCTGTAGTAATTTAGCTCCGTCGGAACGATTGCTTAATATTTTGCTTCTTGTCGAAGCGTGAAGGAGGATCTGAAGGCGCGAGACAAATCAGGAACGGTACGGCTCGATCAAAGCCCGGATCGTCGCTCAAATTTGTCGGCGCAAATGTATCACCGCAACTAGGGGTGGCAATTTTCGACACGACCTGAAAACACGACACGAACCTAACACGAAATTAATGGGTTTGGGTTGAGGTTTCGGGAATTCGGGTCAGAATCGGGTTGGACCCGATGAACCCGAAAAGAAAACCGGTCGATTTCGGGTCAACCCGTGGTGACCTGATATGACCCGATATGACCCGTTTACGAATTAAAAATAATTTAATAAACATAAAAATAATTTTATCTAACTAAACTAAGTTATTCTTTTTTTCAAAGGCATTAATTACTTAATCCTAAACGAATTTATTTAATTTGTGTGAAGTTGAAATTATTATACTTGGACAAATAATATATTATATTATTTTTCACTTTTGTATTGTTTTAATTTATTTTATATTTTGCTTGGGATAAAACACTTTTACGGTGTTTAATTTATTTTAGATTTGATTTGGAATCATTTATTTAAATTTTTATTACTTGATTATGTAATTAGTTTTGTGAGAAATTGATTTTATTAGAAATTACAGTGATAAATTAATAAATTAAAATTAAGTTTCGGGTCATTTCGGGTCGACCCGCCGCCCCGTAAACCTGAAATTTTCGGGTTCGGGTCAGCATACCTGACCCGTCACGGGTTGGCGGGTCGGGGTTCGGGTCAACAGATTTTCTGGCGGGTCTGTTGACCCGAACCCGACCCGCCAACCTGATTTGGACCCGAATTGCCACCCCTAACTGCAAGCGTGAAGGATTGATTTCATGATAATTTAGAGTTGCGGGATGAGGGAAAAAAACAGGGTGCAAATCAATAACAAAAAAAAATATAAAGTAAATAAATAAAAGGATAAGAGGAAAATGCTTGAATTGACGCTTAAAATGAATTTCGGTCTAGAAAAGCCACACTGCTTCGCAGGACGGGGTAGTTTAAAAGAATAAAGCGAAAGGAACATGGCGGGTGCGATCATACCAGCACTAATGCACCGGATCCCATCAGAACTCCGAAGTTAAGCGTGCTTGGGCGAGAGTAGTACTAGGATGGGTGACCCCCTGGGAAGTCCTCGTGTTGCACCCCTCTCTTTTTTGTTTCGAAATCCAAATTTCCTATTCGTTCTTTATCCTGTAGTAATTTAGCTCCGTCGGAACGATTGCTTAATATTTTGCTTCTTGTCGAAGCGTGAAGGAGGATCTGAAGGCGCGAGACAAATCAGGAACGGTACGGCTCGATCAAAGCCCGGATCGTCGCTCAAATTTGTCGGCGCAAATGTATCACCGCAACTAGGGGTGGCAATTTTCGACACGACCTGAAAACACGACACGAACCTAACACGAAATTAATGGGTTTGGGTTGAGGTTTCGGGAATTCGGGTCAGAATCGGGTTGGACCCGATGAACCCGAAAAGAAAACCGGTCGATTTCGGGTCAACCCGTGGTGACCTGATATGACCCGATATGACCCGTTTACGAATTAAAAATAATTTAATAAACATAAAAATAATTTTATCTAACTAAACTAAGTTATTCTTTTTTTCAAAGGCATTAATTACTTAATCCTAAACGAATTTATTTAATTTGTGTGAAGTTGAAATTATTATACTTGGACAAATAATATATTATATTATTTTTCACTTTTGTATTGTTTTAATTTATTTTATATTTTGCTTGGGATAAAACACTTTTACGGTGTTTAATTTATTTTAGATTTGATTTGGAATCATTTATTTAAATTTTTATTACTTGATTATGTAATTAGTTTTGTGAGAAATTGATTTTATTAGAAATTACAGTGATAAATTAATAAATTAAAATTAAGTTTCGGGTCATTTCGGGTCGACCCGCCGCCCCGTAAACCTGAAATTTTCGGGTTCGGGTCAGCATACCTGACCCGTCACGGGTTGGCGGGTCGGGGTTCGGGTCAACAGATTTTCTGGCGGGTCTGTTGACCCGAACCCGACCCGCCAACCTGATTTGGACCCGAATTGCCACCCCTAACTGCAAGCGTGAAGGATTGATTTCATGATAATTTAGAGTTGCGGGATGAGGGAAAAAAACAGGGTGCAAATCAATAACAAAAAAAAATATAAAGTAAATAAATAAAAGGATAAGAGGAAAATGCTTGAATTGACGCTTAAAATGAATTTCGGTCTAGAAAAGCCACACTGCTTCGCAGGACGGGGTAGTTTAAAAGAATAAAGCGAAAGGAACATGGCGGGTGCGATCATACCAGCACTAATGCACCGGATCCCATCAGAACTCCGAAGTTAAGCGTGCTTGGGCGAGAGTAGTACTAGGATGGGTGACCCCCTGGGAAGTCCTCGTGTTGCACCCCTCTCTTTTTTGTTTCGAAATCCAAATTTCCTATTCGTTCTTTATCCTGTAGTAATTTAGCTCCGTCGGAACGATTGCTTAATATTTTGCTTCTTGTCGAAGCGTGAAGGAGGATCTGAAGGCGCGAGACAAATCAGGAACGGTACGGCTCGATCAAAGCCCGGATCGTCGCTCAAATTTGTCGGCGCAAATGTATCACCGCAACTAGGGGTGGCAATTTTCGACACGACCTGAAAACACGACACGAACCTAACACGAAATTAATGGGTTTGGGTTGAGGTTTCGGGAATTCGGGTCAGAATCGGGTTGGACCCGATGAACCCGAAAAGAAAACCGGTCGATTTCGGGTCAACCCGTGGTGACCTGATATGACCCGATATGACCCGTTTACGAATTAAAAATAATTTAATAAACATAAAAATAATTTTATCTAACTAAACTAAGTTATTCTTTTTTTCAAAGGCATTAATTACTTAATCCTAAACGAATTTATTTAATTTGTGTGAAGTTGAAATTATTATACTTGGACAAATAATATATTATATTATTTTTCACTTTTGTATTGTTTTAATTTATTTTATATTTTGCTTGGGATAAAACACTTTTACGGTGTTTAATTTATTTTAGATTTGATTTGGAATCATTTATTTAAATTTTTATTACTTGATTATGTAATTAGTTTTGTGAGAAATTGATTTTATTAGAAATTACAGTGATAAATTAATAAATTAAAATTAAGTTTCGGGTCATTTCGGGTCGACCCGCCGCCCCGTAAACCTGAAATTTTCGGGTTCGGGTCAGCATACCTGACCCGTCACGGGTTGGCGGGTCGGGGTTCGGGTCAACAGATTTTCTGGCGGGTCTGTTGACCCGAACCCGACCCGCCAACCTGATTTGGACCCGAATTGCCACCCCTAACTGCAAGCGTGAAGGATTGATTTCATGATAATTTAGAGTTGCGGGATGAGGGAAAAAAACAGGGTGCAAATCAATAACAAAAAAAAATATAAAGTAAATAAATAAAAGGATAAGAGGAAAATGCTTGAATTGACGCTTAAAATGAATTTCGGTCTAGAAAAGCCACACTGCTTCGCAGGACGGGGTAGTTTAAAAGAATAAAGCGAAAGGAACATGGCGGGTGCGATCATACCAGCACTAATGCACCGGATCCCATCAGAACTCCGAAGTTAAGCGTGCTTGGGCGAGAGTAGTACTAGGATGGGTGACCCCCTGGGAAGTCCTCGTGTTGCACCCCTCTCTTTTTTGTTTCGAAATCCAAATTTCCTATTCGTTCTTTATCCTGTAGTAATTTAGCTCCGTCGGAACGATTGCTTAATATTTTGCTTCTTGTCGAAGCGTGAAGGAGGATCTGAAGGCGCGAGACAAATCAGGAACGGTACGGCTCGATCAAAGCCCGGATCGTCGCTCAAATTTGTCGGCGCAAATGTATCACCGCAACTAGGGGTGGCAATTTTCGACACGACCTGAAAACACGACACGAACCTAACACG